>NC_057801.1:137991745-138045772 GCF_018294505.1 Triticum aestivum
AAATGGTAAAACCAAGGTTGGGCCTTGCTGGAGGAGTTTTATTCAAAGCGAACTATCAAGGGGGTCCCATAAATCACCCAACCGCGTAAGGAACGCAAAAGCCGGGAACATAACACCGGTATGACGGAAACTAGGGCGGCAAGAGTGGAACAAAACACCAGGCGTAAGGCCGAGTCTTCCACCCTTTTCCAAGTATATAGATGCATTAATAATATAAGAGGTATTGTGATATCCCAACATAATCCTGTCCACCATGGGGCAATCTTCAACTTCACCTGCAACTAACAACGCTATAAGAGGGGCTGAGCAAAAGCGGTAACATAGCCAAGCAATGGTTTGCTAGGAAGGGTGTCAAAGGTTAGAGGTTCATGGCAATTTGGGAGGCTTGAAGAGCAAAAGATAGGTAGCGCAGCAAAGCGATAGAATGAAGCAACTAGCATAGAAATGATAGTAGTGAGATCCAAGGTGACGGTCATCTTGCCTGAAATCCCGCTAGGAAGAAGAACGAGTCCATGAAGAAGACGAATGGGAGTAGTCGAACGAATCCTCACAATTACAACATTACCAGAACTAAGAAGCAACACCAGAAAGAAACAAACAACATGGTAAATGCGCAAGCATAAACATGGCATGATGCATAAACAAGTATGATGCATGACCGGTTTAATGAGGCATGGCATGGCAATATGCACAAACAACACTACAAGTTAAGTGGAGCTCAATATGCAACGAGTTGCATATTGCCGAAACACCACATCAAATATTTAGCTCTCTCTCGTTTAGGTACACAACAATATTAAATGTTGTTAAACATGGCAAGAGGTGAAACATAATGAAACTACCTATCTAGGCAAGTTTAAATGAGTCCAGAACAACAAACAACAATCCGGAAGATCCTCATGTGCAATTTATGAATTTGGTACTGTTCTGCCCTAACACATATTTTAATGTTGTTAAACATCCAAAGTAAGTGCACCAAGTTAAACTAGGCATTTTTCCACCCCATGTAGATATAAAGTTTATTTAAAACCGAGCTATGGTTATTTAGTTGTGAAATAAACCATTTTACCATGACATTTATGCAAATTAATGCAAATAGCAGTTTTAAATATTTTAACATGGATGAAAGTTGGATATTGTTATTCTACACAAAATTCAAAGCATTTTACATGTATAAAACATTTTAATCCGATGCACGGTTTGTGAGTAATTAAATGTATGAAGCATGAGGGTATTTCTGTAAAACTGCAGTCTCCGGATAATAGACAAATTCGCAGGCGGGGAAAAAACAAGACATGGGCCGAAACTGGCTGGCCCGATAGTGTACAGGAGAGGGACTGGAGGGGGATGCTCACATTGGGCCTTGAGGCCGAATCTGGAGCTGGGCCAGGGGCGCTGGGATGAGGCAACCCACGCAGCAGGACGACGCGTCCACGACGCGGGCGAGCGGGCGGTCAACGCGGCTTGACCCGAGCGCTGGCGGTGGTCTCGCTCGATGCAGAGGAATCAGACAGAGGGGCGAGACGCGGGCGGCTTTAGATGATGCAGGGGCGAAGCAAGGGACTTGGCGGGCGACGCAGGTGGTCTCCGGCTAGGGCACCGGTGGCCGGGGACGGGGCCCAGCCGATGGGATTCTGCCGGAATGGTCAAGGGTGGCGGAGGAAAACAGTGGCTTGGCGTTCAGATCGACTGGCCTCCTGGCTGTTCCAGACAGAGGCGAGGTAGTTCAGAGACATAGAAAGAAAAGGGGACGGATGGAGAAGAAGAGAAGGAAAAGGGAGAGAAGCGGCCGTGGCTGCACCTAGGCGACGACGACGGCAAGGCTGCCAGAGGCGTGGGTTGCACAGGTGACGGCGGGGAGGCGGATTGGGCGAGGAAGTGGGATGGCGGCGGCGGGCTTGAGGGGCGGCGACGGGCACACAGAGGAGGAGTGGGGCTCGGGCACGGCGTCGCTGCACCGGCGGGATTGATGAAGAGCCCGGAACACAAGGGTGCCATGTGAGAGAGCTCGTGCGCTGAATGGATCTGGCTGGAGATTGGCTCGGTGGGGAAAATGAGGAAGGTGCAGAAGGTGGCGGCGGCATGGGGATTTGATGGATGGGACATCCTAAGATTTAGGGTTTGGTCTGAAAATAGACTAGGGTCTATGTATATAGGGAAAGAGGGGAGTTTTCGGGTCATCCGATCGCGATCGAACGGCTCCGGGAAAATAGGTTAGGAAGTCCAATAAATAAAACGAAGAAATTTATGGATGTTTGGGGATGATTCAGATCCAACGGTAATGACAGAGCGGGTCGGGTTCGGGACAACTTTCGGGCGCGCACACGAGGGGGTCTGTGGCTGTGCAGAGAGGTTAGGTGGTTTGACAAGAGGGAAACGCAAACACGGTTGGTCTCGGAACGGTCAACAAAAGCAAGGGGTGATGCGGCAACTACGAGCGGATACGGGTTTTATGAAAACATATGGATGCGATGCACATGATGCTATGATGAAATGCATGACATGAAACAAAAGCAAAACGAAAGACAAAAACCCAACCACAGAGGAAATAACGTATCGCATCTCCGGCAAAGGCAAGAGTTGGAGTTACGAATATGGAAAGTTACATCCAGGGTGTTACAAGTAGCCCATGGATGAACAGTCACAGGTGGAGGCTGGAGGAGGTCGACGGTGGATGAACAGTAGCCCATGGAGGCTGGAGGAGGTCGACGGTGGAGATGAACAGTATCCTGTGGAGTCCCGTTTGGTGGTATGCCACACCCCTTCTGATGAACAGGACTCCCATTTCGACCGTAGCGCTCCAACACAAGTCTGTTTCCTCCGTTTTGCAGTACGCCACACCCCTCCCGATCAACAGGACCCTGTTTCGACCGTAGGAGGTCCGTTTCCTCCATTTTGCGGTACGCCGGACCCCTCCCGATGAATAGAATCCCGTTTCCACCATGGCCGGTCGAACACAAGGCCGTTTCCTTTGTTCTGCGGTACGCCAGGGCTCGTTTCCATCGGCTATTCCGTCCAAGCCAGTTGGCTCCCAATGAATAGCACGCGTTCCATTGCCTCCCAATGAACACGATGCATTTCGTTGCCTCCCCCATGAACACGACGACGACGCAGTTTCTTCGTTTCGACCCAGCCACAACCATGTACACGAGCCCTGGCCGTACGTATGCGCGAGTAGGCGTTCGAGACCCCGCCCATATGTACGTACGTGGCCGTATTTACTTTCCTGCACCCTGGCCACTATACGTACATGTACATTCTACGTGCGTGCCTCTACTACGACACGTGCGCGCCTCTACGACAACACGTGCGTGCCTCTACATCGACCAGTATGTACATACACGTTCACGACCAGAATGACAACGCTATGTACGCTTCGACGTGGTGGGTCCCGATTGTTAGGCACTTCCTTGCGTGTGAAGATGTAGCTGGTGGGTCCCAGCAGTCAGGGGGGAAACATTTTTTTCATGAAATACGGTGGCCCGTCCGGTGGGTCCCTCCTGTCAGGTGGAGGAATCATTATTTTCCGCATAATAAGGAGGCACTTCCTTGCTGTGGTCGTGGACCCAGCTGTCAGCCTCTCAACGTACAATACTCTTCCAATGGAAGTCGTTTGTTGACCACATTGACCACGCCGCGCCGAGAGCACCAAGGCGGTGGATGACGGCGAGGCCTAGGAAGGGAACGACAGGAGCTGGGGAAGACGCGGCAGTGGATGCCCACGCGGAGAGGAGTACGAGGGCTCACTGGTTCGACTGCCGTCACCGCAGGGCCTGGCCAGCGGTGGGAGTAGTAGGGGGCGGTGAGGCCTCCACGACATCACAGCTGGCCACGGGAAGCAGGAGCACGCGGCTCGACCGGCGCTGGTTTGGGCGGCTGGAGCAACAAGACCAGAGGTTGAAGAAGCACTACGACCGTTGGATGGACATCGTACGGTCACTGGAGCTAGAATCGTTCATATTGGCTAAGTTGACAAAGCCCTCCGTCCCCGTCAACTTAGTAGGCCCACAAGTCAGCCTCCCACTATGGTGGGTCCCAGCTTGTAGGGGGTATTCATTTTTTGTGCGTAATAAGGAGGCACTTCCTTGCGTGTGAAGATATAGCTAGTGGGTCTGACCTGTCAGTGAGGGGAACGTTTTTTCGTGAAATATAGAGGCCCTTCCGATGGGTCCAGCTTTTAGGTGGACGAATCATTATTTTGCGCGTAATAAGGAGGCATTTCCTTGCGGGCGGCCATGGACCCAGCTGTCATCCTCTCCACGCATAGTCTACTTCCGATGGACGTCATTCGTTGACCACGTTGACTACTCCGCACCGAGCGCATCCAAGGTGGTGGACAACGGCGAGGGCCTGGACAGCAACGAGCCGGAGATGGGAGACGTGGGAGTAGAGTCGCAGACGGAGAGGTGTACAAGGGTTAACTGGTTCTGGTGCGATGTGGTTCGGCAGTCGGTGGAGAAGAACAGGAGGTGTGGAGGGGTTGAGGGATGGCCTGGCCAATGGTGGGGTAGCGCTTCATAGCGAAGCATGCTAAGCAGAGCTGCTAGCAGCAGGAGGTAGGAGCAGGTGGTCCCGGCGGCGCTGGAGGAAGAAGACGAGAGATTGAAGATGGATGCCGGTCGTTGGATGTAAATCGAACGGCTAACAATGTCAGAATCATTTGTTGACTAAGCTAACAACCACTTGCATTGGCTTCGACCTATTGGCCCACATTTCAGCCTCCAAAAATGTGGCACATATTCAACCCATTTTTTTCCAGAATTTACAGTCAATTTGATCTCTTTTTTTTTAGAATTACAGCCTATTTGCTGGGCTGGGTGAACAAATAATGTAGTGTCCATGCGGCCCATTTATTTTTCTCCTAAAAAATTACAGGCCATTTGCACTCTCTCGAAATACACGATTTTGCTAGGTTGATTCTAATTATAATGTTGGGTTGGGCGCAACAATGTTATCAAAAAATAAACAGGGGTTGAGCATTTTTTTTATAAATATATTTAAATAATAAGTGATTTATTATTACATTGGTCCTTAAATCTTACCAAGCTTTTGTACACAATCATCAAGATTTTCGTTGCCAAAAAAATCCAGTATTTTATTGTTAAGAAGTTATTTTTATAAGTTAATAAGATGTGGGATATTGTTTTCTTACATATGTAAGTATCTGTTAAATATATGATGACAATAACAATAATATATAACATATAAAATAATTTAAATATATATAGTATAGTTAGGAGGGAAACATAAGTTGGACTAGGCGTTCCTATTCTTATATAGAAAAATAGAATAGACCTCTGTGTTTTCTTCAAAAAAATACATAAATTGGAATGCCGATGTTTCAGGAAAAATAAAACCTCAGATGGGAGGTACATAGGTCGGTCGATACATGAGGGCCCTCAAAAAAATACAAACCGGCATGTCATGGGCTGCGCATGTTAAAAAACAAAGCCTAGACGGGGCAGCCCAAAACCCAGCGGATACTTGCTGCCCCAGTGATAATAAATGATACTGCCCGCCAGCTCCACAGCTTCGTTGTGAATTTATCTCCTACGTTGAAGCACCTAAAAAATGTAGCTATGTTGACAAACCGGTGGGGCCCAATGTCAGTATAGCATTAGGAGGAAGTATTTTTTCGATGAGGCACTTTCTTGCGTACGGCCATAGACCTTGTGGGTCCCGACTGTCCGCCTCTCCATGTACAGTCCTCTCCAAATTCCTCTCGTTTGTTCAGCATGTTCACAACGGCAGACAGTGGCGCCGCGGCGAGCGGACAGAGGCGTAGGAGGTGATCGGACCACCTGAGGCAGTGCCTTATTTGTAATGAAAGTACTGAACTAGCCCATTGGCCAAGTGACACTACCCGACAGCTGTTCCGCCCGAGTTCGATTCCACCTGATGCAGGGAAAATATCTCCAAATTTTTTGCCTCTGCCATTATTGACATGTGGGTCCCCATTGTCATCTATGTGCACCACGTCTAACACTTGCCAAAACTTTGTCCCTCGTCTTCTCTGCTTTTCGCACACTCGACATTGTGTGGGCATTTTGAAAATAACATATCTTTTTGACTGTGCATCATATGAAGATGTGCTATGCATGAATGTTGATCAGCATGATGTTAACTGGCTGGTAGTTCCATTTTTGACCATGAATAAAACTTCCAACATGATGTTAACCCTGTTTGAAAAGGCCGTGTTAATATAAATGCTCTGCCTATGAAAGTTGCAGTTTCTTATCTGAAACTGAACTTGCAGTTTCTTATCTGAAACTGAAACTTGCAGTTTCTTCTCTGAGAATCACATTGTCTGCACTTTTATAATCCTATGAAACTACATTTTTAAAGTGCTAAAAATAGATCTCTGGAATTCATAAAATACTTCATATGCTCAATAGTGCAAATATGAAATTCAAAAGACATTCATATCTGAAAGTACTCTCAAAATACAGAACACAAAACACAATTCACAACCTGCAAATACTGACAACCCTAAGCTCCTCTTGACAATTCACAACTTGCCCGACTATTGGGCTGGGGGGGCAGTCCCCTCCTATTCTTCGGCGGCAGACAGCCGCCCCGTGAGACGATGTGAACAGCGAGGGAGAGAATGGCGGGGAAGCGTCGTTGGGCCAACTGCTTTTCTCCTCTTGCAGCTGGGTTGACGAAGACTCCACCGGCTCGCTCTGGCACGACACCCTGGCACCCTGTAGATGCTCGATCCTTCAATTCTGGTCAATGCTCCATCTAGGATCGATACTCCCACCACTGCTCCCTCATGATCGGATTCGGTGAATCTGTTTGCTCCATGGCCCAGAGGAGCAGCTCTATGTACTCCCGCGTGACTCCCTTCAGCCATGGATGTCGCCATTACTGCTAGTTAGTCCTTGTTGTCAAACCAAGACTGTAGATATTTGGCCATGGATGTCGCCGTCGCCGCTAGTTGGTCCTTGTTGTCAAACCAAGACTGTATCTCCAACATCCAGCTAGCTTCACAGGGTCACCGTCTGCGATCCTCACATATCGGTTGTACTCCTCCATCGATCTACTTCTCCACATCACCTTCACTCGCCAGCGGTGGTTTTTGAATGGAAGAGGAGAGGAGCAGCACTGGGTTTGTATTAGAACGGAGAGGAGCGATGCTGGTTTTGGATTGGAACAGGAGAGGAGGGGCGGTGATTTTGAAATGGAAGAGGAGAGGAGTGTCGTTGGATTTAGATTGGAACAGGATAGGAGCGGCGGTGGTTTAAGAGGAGAGGAGCGGCGCTGGTCTTGAAAGTATTTTTTTGTTTTGTGTATTTTGGGTCAAAGTTTGACCATGTACTATATTTGACAAGCAAAATGTGAATGCATGTCACCAAAAATTGTATAATTTGGTTCGTATCTGAATGTACTTTCAAATTATATTATTTTTTGCAACGTATAACATATATTCTATTTGTGAAAATCATGGTCAATTATGACCCAGAATAAAAGGGAGACTAGTTAATGTGGGGTCGCTTTCTTAATTGAAGGGTAAATTGATTTTGATTTTGATCCAGTCACAGCGCGCCGACCCTCTCGTCCAATCCTAAATCACTACCGCACGCTCCTCTCCCTCTTCTCCATTGCAAAACCACCTCCTCTCCTCTCATCATCTCCATTCCAAAACCACTGCCTCGCCTCTCCCTCTTCTCCATTGCAAAACCACCTTCTCTCTCCTCGGATGAGGATCCCCTAACGTAGCCCATCCTGCCATTGAGACACTGACACATGGGTCCCACCAAGCACGGGACCCACCTGTCAGCAACCGAAAGGCAGGGAAACATCTCCTCTCCATCATCTCCATTCCAAAACCACCGTCTCGCCTCTCCCTCTTCTCCATTGCAAAACCACCCCTCTCCTCTCCATCATCACCATTCCAAAACCACCATCTTGCCTCTCCCTCTTCTCTATTGCAAGACCACCGTCTCTCCTCCCATCTTCCAAAGCTAGCACCAGACCACTCAGAAGGACATCTATGGAGAGGATGCAGCAGCGAATCAGGCAGATCACCGACGGTGACCAGGCAAAGTTAGCCAGGTTGAAGGAGATCCTTACTTGGTTTTACAATGAGTGGGAGATTTTGAGGACGGTGAGGGCCATGTGGCAATGTATGCGAAAGAGCGAGACGGCGGCGATGAGGGCGGCGATGTACTCCTCGGCAGCAGTCACGCCGCAGTCCTTCGAGTTCATCGATTATCTCCTCTGGGCGATGGAGCAGACAGATTCACCCGAGGCGAAGGTCAGGCGGAGGTGGTGGGCGTACAGGTCGAAGGTCAAGCACCTAGAGGATAACGAATCGATCGAGTACGCTGTGCCATTCATGAGGGTGCAGAGCCAGCCGGAGCCACATGAGTATTCATTCTCCCACCGCAAGAGGAGGCCGGATGGCGCGATGTCGCTTCCCCGCCGTTCTCCATGGTTCCCTCGATGCTTGCCTCATTTCAACAACGTCGGTAGGGTTTAAGGTAAGCTTCGCACTAACCTAATCTTTCATCTGCTCATGCTTACAATCAGTGTGACAGCTAATAAAAATCATGCTTACAACCAGTCTCTGAGTACTACACCAATCACCCTAAAATAGCTATGGACCTTTGGGTCAAAGTTGTGACACTGTGTACAAATAAATAAAAATAGATTAGTGCTTCTTTTAGAAAAGAGTACTCCCTAGAAAACTGCCAATATAAGCTACTAGTATTTTTTTTGAAGTCTAAGTTACTAGTATTTGGTTAGAGGATTTTCTGCCGAGAAAGATCCATCCACAGTGAGTGCCACACATCCCACTGATGGTGGTGGATGCCAATGCTTAGATGGAGCAGGGTTGGTGTCGGTAATTTTTACTTGGCACCTCGCACTCCGCATATATGCCGGTTCCATTCATACATTTGTGCAGTTCCACCAAAATGCAGCTGAATAACCCTGTTTGCACAGATAATGAAGAAGTGTGATTACATCATAGTGGCACTAGTTGATGAAACATACACTAATAAATAGAAGAAAATATTGCGATAGTATGATAGTATGCCATGCTGCGAGGGCGAGATGGGCCCTGCGACGCCTCATACGGTACGCCTCATACTGGAAATTGACCCAAGTCTCCCGGATACACCTTCTGCCAGTGATGAACATCAGTGTACAGCGGTAGTACAAGGAGGGGCCTTGAGACATTCCAACCTCTATTTTTGTGCAGATCAACTAAAATTAAGAGCCCCGATTTGTAGAAAATCTTAAACATTAACAATGGGACTAGTTGATGAAACATATACTAACAAAGAGAAGCACTTTCTTTATCTACAATGGAAATGAAATGATAGAGAGGACACACGCCGTGCTCGCAAGGATGGAGGTGGGGGTGCTTAGACTGGGATGCTGAAGCTGGCTCTTTCAGTCCCTATCTTCCCCTCTGATGTTTCTGTGGTGGCATTTGGGTTGTAATCCAAACTTGGTCGAGCTGGTGCTGCGTCCCCCTACCTGCCTAGCTTATGTGGCGAACTTGTCTCCTGCTAGTAGTCAGTTCGTTCTAGTAGTAGTTGCATAACTGCCCGTTTACACTGAGATGTTGCCGGATAATGGTTCTCTATGGTTGGATTTCTTTAATGAAATCGGAGGAACCCCCCTCTTTCGATATATAAAACACCAATGGCACTAGCGGTGCCAAAACATTGCCTCAAATTAATAGTGCCACTAGATTAAGGTGCAAAATAATAACATTACTGCTTTATCATGGCAGTGCCAAAACAATAGCACAAGAGCAGACTCAACATGCATGATCTTTGGCAAATGGTCAGACCAAAAAGGAACATACCTCATGATGGGAACCATGTCTACAGTCAACGCCAATGTAGAAGGGATGACACCAGTCACCAACATGGATGATTCAATTCATGGGACCTTTTGGTGCAGTTCACCTAAAATGAAGCAATGTCCCATGAGCTAGCAGCTTCATCATCAATTTTTTTAAGAAAAGGGCTCCAGCCCCGGTTCCATTTCCATGAGAAAATGAAACCCACAGAGCTTCTTCTTCATTAGTTGCAATAAAATTGAGCAACATCAAGGTTGGTTGTGAAGCTCCTGGAATGTTCAACTATAATTTGGATATCATTTGCGCAGTTCAACTAAGATCAAGCGTGAAATTTATGTCTCTGTTTGCACAAAAAAGGTGGAAAGGAGGGTGAAAAACAAGTGATGAAACATAAATCAAATGAAAAGAAGCATGTTCCTTATCTGAATGGCAATCTTACAAGACAATAGCAATTTATAAAGCAGCATCATTGCTAGATATTAGTGTGGGCATTAGGATTAACTATGACAACTGTTAAATATGACATTACTTTAATGGTGCCATTGCTTCATTTTACCAGCAACATTACATTAACAACTGCTACAGAGTCGGTATTTGGGCATGGGAGAGTAGGCGGACAAGGACAGTTGCATTTCTAACAAAAAGAAGCAACTTATCTTAATGGGAAATTTAGCAGGACATGAAAAAAAAGTGCCATTGATTCATATTACTGGAGGCATTACATTGAAAACAACATTGGTTTAACGTGTCCTTACTTTTAGCAGTGCGACTGCTACATTTTACCAGTGGCATTACATAAGAGTGGCTTGGGGCAACAAACATCAGAACATGATATTTGGGTTGGTCCCATTTTTGTTCGGTATAGCCACCTTATATTGTGTGAGGCTAGCAAATCTAGTGCTGGACTTACTCTGTTGACTTGTCCCCCAGTCCCCACTTTCTTTCCTTTTTCAACCAATAGGTCGGGTTTATATTGAGTTTGTACTGTGTTTTCCTTTATATCCCTATTAGACCTAGAGAACAGTTGGATAGCCAGTCTCTGCTATTTTTTGCCCCCATTATTTCGTCTTTCGACCAAGTCCTAGATTCAGGTAACAAATCTTCCCCCCACCCCACCCCCACCCCCTTTCTTCCTTGTTTGAACCAAGTAGTACTAGAATCGATTGCATGAACTAGTTTTACCTCTTAACAGTAAAAAATTAGGTGGCTTTCGAACAGCCGATCGATCCTATCTATGAGGGGGCTTGAGAAATAGTAAAAGATACAAATGCAGCGATGTCAGGAGCTCGGGAAGTAGAGCAAGGCCGGTTTCGAAGGAAGTTATACCTGAGGGTTGCCGGATGTCGCTAGGTGGGCGGCGGGAGGCCGGATCTACCCACACTACGACAGTGAGGAAGAAGGGGTCGAAGGCCCTCCCTAGCCAGCGGTGCTTGGGAGAGAACGGCAAGGCACACTGATCGGGACGCGCCGGCTGTAACAGCCTAGATTTTTGCCCTTTTCTTTTTTCCTTTGATTTTCTTGGGTTTCCTGTTTTGATTTGCTTTTTCGTGGCTATGTGGTTCTGAAACTTGGGAAGATCATGTCTTCCTAGGTTTATACTGGCTTGTCATCCTCATCATCATCCCAACTCATTTCATTTTCATCCTTGATCTAACCCAATATTCTTTTTATTGGGGATATTCCTTTTTCTATTAAAGGAATAACTCTTTAAACCCCAGGTTGTAAAGCAACCTATATTTCTGTCACTCCCAAAATTCCCAAATAATTCTCGTGAATTGTTTGGGTCATATCTTCCTCAAATATGTCAAAACCCATCTTTGGCATCATCAAAGATAATTCACAAATATTCCTTTTCTGATTCTTCCCTAAGTGGTGGGTTGAGAAGGAAGTGACATTTATCTTTGATTGATTGACTCCAAACTTCTTGGACATCTTTTCCTGTCCATATCATTGCCCCATGCCAAAATTCAACTCAATTTGCCTAGTAAATATTCCCGAGCTATTTTTCAAAGTTCCTGTCTAAGGGAAGTGGTTGTGAAGGAAGTACAAGCTAGGCATATCCAAATGAGTTGAAATTTTGCAAGGTCCTTCATATGACCAAATCATGACTCTCCACAAAATGTGAGCTCATGTAACCCATCTATGTGAGCCTAGCTCCAAATCTTGGATTCTGGTCATATTTTCAGGTTGTGAAGCACCTATATTTTATATTGCTTCATTTAAGCTGACACTTTTCCAGGGCATTCTCCTATCCATATCAACTCTCTCCATCAATTTTTGGCTCAATCCATTAATCCATTTGCCCTGTGCAATTTTCTAAAATTTTGTCCAGAGAGATACATTGTGAAGCAAGTGCTATTTTGGTTCATCCAAATGGCCTGAAACTTTTTGAGCATCCTTATACCTTCAAATTATTGGGCCATGCCCAATTTCAGCTTAACGTGCATCTTCATGTGAGTGCATCATCCAAATCTCTAATTCTAGCCACTATGGTGGTTTCTACAACAACCCTCATCTAAACTCCTCCTCTTAGTCTGATTTTTGGTAATCAACATCACCTTAGTGTGTGATCATCACCGGACAAACTATTTACTGCATTACCAAGCTGGTGTCCCCACTGCATAGCACAAACACTTGGCTACTGGCTTGCTTTTGCGGCCATCTGCAAATCTCTTCTTTGCCCCTGGACCCATTTATTTCTTAATTTAGACTAAGGGCACTAAGTTACATCTACTGGACATGGCTGGCCCAGCCAGAACGCGCCGTTTGCTCCAGTGCACATGGTGATCACGCTGGCGTCACGCACATTGCAATCTCTGGCTCGGTCCGGCCACTGTGCTCATCTCCTCCCTCGTTGTCTCGACCTCCATTCATGTCTTGTAGCTGCCCCGTGAGCTCCTGCGTCGCCCTGCGTCGCTGCCTCATCGTTGTTCGCCATAAATGCGCCGCTAGCGCCATGCCCATGCCGCTTCCAGCCTCTGTCCGCCATTAAAGCTTGGTCGGGAGCTCGTCCGTGAGCTCTAGATCCCTCCCCGCGGCTATATAAGAGTCCCCCGAGCCCCCCGCTCCTCACTCACTCCTCCCCGGCCTCTTTTTCCCACCGGAGTAGCTCTCCCTCGCCGTTTTCTTCCTTGGATCGCCGTGACCTCGCCGGAGTTCGTCTCGGTTCCGACCACCACAGCGCTCTTCCCCTCCTCCCGAGCTGTCCACCGGAGCCCCCTCATCCCCTCAGTTCGCCCTTTGCCGGAGTCCGCCCGTGGCCGCGTGCCCCTCATTCGGCCGCCACCTACTCCTCTCGACCACCGCGACAATCATGCTAGCCGAGCCTTCCCTCGCCTCCCCGTCTCCACCAACGTCTTACCCATGTCCCAGCGAACCGCCCCACCCCCTCATCTCTCGCCGGAGCGCCTTGCTTCGCCGAGCATCACCATCGGCTGCCCGCCTCTGCTCCTCCCTGCCGCCACTCACCTCCGTCGCTCCCAGCCGTCCCGTCGCTCCCTCTCTGCGGGGATGGACGCGGGAGGCTGAGCCGCGCTCGCCGGTGGCCTCTGCTTGGCCGGGCCTAGCCGGAGCAGCCCGGCCCGTCGCCGGTAGCTGGCCGCCTCCACTGCCTCCTCTATCTCGCGCGGGGGAACAACGAGGAGGAAGACGACGCCCAGGTGGCCCCTCCTCTGACCGCGTGATTCCCACCTATAAGTGGCCCAAGGCCCAGGTCCACGTGGATAAGTGGAAGCGCCTTCAGGGTAGTGCACTTTCATTTCTCTGAAGGCGTATACCCTACAGTACACTTTCATTTGCTCGAAAGCGTTTCCTCTTCTTCTGTTAACTAAAGTGCGTTTCTTGTTCGGAAAACGTATTTTGGTTTTGCGCCTCTGCCTTATCCACTCAGGGACCTGTTTGCTAAAGAATTATTCACAGATTGATCCTTCTTCTTCCACACCTCATAACTCCCGCAACCGTAACTCCGGTTGAGGTGAAACCAACGCTCACTTCTTCGTAACGTCGAGCTCTATCTTTTGGTAACATTTTCACTAGGTGGTCTCATAGTGAAAATGACCATTTTTCCCTTGCCTTAAATCAACCCCCTCCAAGAGAGAACCGTCCGGCGTTTCATTCCGCGGCTTCACCGCACTTCTTCCCAGAGTCTCCGTCATCCCAGGCAAGCCACAACAACCACTTGCATGATAGTCATGCAGTAGACATGGCTTTCAACTTGAATATTTAATAAATGTTTGATTGTTTTGATACGATTATCATTGTTCAGTGATGCTTATACATCTGTGTTCCCTTTCATGCTATGCTCTTCTGCATCTTGTTATCTTGCACTTATTACTGGTATTATTGTTATATGTCATGCTTGATATTGGTAGCAGTGTGTTCTTTCTGATGCATGTTTACGATCTGTTATCTGGTGTCGTAGTTATGTATGTTACTATGTATTCCGTTGGGTATATGCTTATTTGGTAATATGCTAGATGAGTTCTTACATGTTATCTATTTATGATGCTGGTGGTCATGATATGCTCATGTGTAATGTTATGCTCATCAGCTTACCATGCTCATTTGGTTAATGTTCCATTGTGGTTATGCTCGATGAATATGTTGCACCTCCATGCTTATGTTGATTCATGTTCATGCATTGTAGTTGCATCATTTATTTTAATATGGCTCAGCTTATTGCATTCAAGTTTAACCGGACTTAATTGAACTTGAACAATTGTTGGCTGAGTCATGGTGCCACCATATCGGGCTGACCAGTGCAACCACACTTGCCTTTATGGGAAGGTCCTAACTGGGTCTATTGTCGTGCCTCTCGCCGGTGCCTCCAACGAGGGAAGGTTATGGGCGTGCACTACCCTGATCAGGTATGTGGACATAAGCCTTGTGTGCCAGTAGTTGTTGTTAGGCGCCTTTTTGTCCCTGCTTGGGACCGTTTATGTTTTTGCCACGACGGTGGCCGTGGTGCCTTTGGTAGGCACGGGGCCACCCAGGACTAAACCCCAAGGGGGTGTTGGTCGGAGTGGCCGGGAGAGTGTCACGGCAGTAGGACGGTTTTGTCAGAACGCCGTTGGTCCACCCGAATGGGAGTGCGAGGCCATGGGTTCTGTGGTGTGGGTACAATGTGCTAACCTCTGCAGATGTGTATTAAATCTATCGATAGCCGTGACCACGGATAAGGGCCCAGTTCATGTCGGTCACACTATGGGTCAACAGTAATAATAATAATGATGTGCTTAATAACATGGCCGGATTGTCCCAGAATTTTGTTTCGGTTTTCCGAACGCTTTCTGTCGCACAGTATTTTCGTACTATGGATGCCAAGTCGGCGAAGCGTGTAATTTCACGGCGACTTATGGCGTTGAGGATCCCGATGTCCGTGCAGTTATTGCAGAAGAATGAAATTGCATCCCCCTCGCGGCAGTCCTCTATCCTGTTCATAACCAGTAGGAATCTGGCCAGTAATGGTGTACTGTTTCTCTGGGCTCTTGCCGAATTTGGGATAGATCCCTTATATTTGGGTGGGCGGGTGGAGTTAAATCCGGAACCTCGCCCAACCTGAGACTCGGGGGCCAAGAAATTTCCGAACTCGGAAGCTTGGGTTCTTGGATGTTGTTCAGTGAATCAGGCCCCCTGCCTGACTTTAGGTTCACGGCTTGATTGACGTCCTCCCCTCCGCGGGTATCCGGTTTGGAGGGATCAGGAATCCGGACATATCTGGTCCTTAGGATGGGTGAAGATCCACCGCATTGTTCCTCCACCACTTCGACGTGGTGGGTGACCTGGGGAGAGTCAATCTCTCTTGGATCGGGTTTAAGCCCAATCTGATCGTAGTCTGTAGCGACTCCCAGGGCGGCGATGCGATCCAAGAGCTTGTTTAAGGAAGAGAGCTCCATCGGATCTAACTGCTTGGCGAGTTCTGAGTTGACGTGGAGATCGCTTTTGATGACCCGAGAAGTCATCGTCGGCGCGGCGGCCGAACAAGCGGTCATTAGAAAACCGCCTAGCCGGAGAGTTTGGCCGATAGCCAAAGCTCCTTTAGCAACAGCGCCGTCTTTAAAGACGGGGTGCGGCATCCTTCCTGATGGTGACGACATAGAGGAACTCTCAATGAAAGCACCAATGTCGGTGTCAAAATCGGCGGATCTCGGGTAGGGGGTCCCGAACTGTGCGTCTAGGCGGATGGTAATAGGAGACAAGGGACACGATGTTTTTACCCAGGTTAGGGCCCTCTCGATGGAGGTAAAACCCTACTCCTGCTTGATTAATATTGATATGGGTAGTACAAGAGTTGATCTACCACGAGATTAGAGAGGCTAAACCCTAGAAGCTAGCCTATGGTATGATTGTTCTTCTGTCCTACGGACTAAAACCCTCCGGTTTATATAGACACCAGAGAGGGCTAGGGTTACACAGAGTCGGTTACAATGGGAGGAGATCTACATATCGTATCGCCAAGCTTGTCTTCCACGCCAAGGAAAGTCCTATCCGTACACGGGACGAAGTCTTCAATCTTGTATCTTCATAGTTCGGGAGTCCGGCCAAAGGTCATAGTCCGGCCATCCGGACACCCCCTAATCCGGGACTCCCTCAATGGACAAGGCCTTTATAGAGCCTGTCTTCACTACTAATGTAAGTTTGTCCTCCTCGAGCCTTCAAACTTTGATGTTTATATTTGGATAGCTATGAGTGCAAATGCTCTTTATTTTTTTCGTCTGCATCAAATTGCTTGTTCAAAGTTTATGAAGTAGAAGTACATAAACATAAGTTTGTCCTTCTCAATTTCAGTCTTTAGTTGTACAATCTAGTTCCTTATTCGTACCATGTAAATTAAACTAAACATATAAAGTTATCTTCTTTAGCACTATGTGTATGCTTGTGTTCCTGATCCGTATAACCCAGTAGTGTGGTGAGACTACCAACAACAGCACAATGTCATATCCTGCTATGTCTCAACTATGAACAATGCCATATTATATTAATGTTATTTAAATCATGTCTCTTTATTTACTAATCTGAAATGGTATAAATTGACAGTGCACTAATCCAGTGGTCTGGTGAAGCTGGCCGCTCCTGCACAATGCCATTTCCTGCCGTCTTAACTATGAACATTGCCTATTATGTTAATGCTATTTTAAACCATATCTCTTTATTTCTGACAAACAAATGAGATGAATTGATAGCGCTAATGCTTATACGTGCAAAACCTATTATCTACCTACTTGGTTCTCTTTCAGGTTGACAACACTGCTGCTAGGAAGAACTGCCACAATGATAGTCAGACGAACCCATTGTTTGTCCCTCTAACACATATTCCAGAGGAGAAGGCAACACATATTGAGGGTAGGGATACAACCACGAAGTCACATCTTGATGTAGTGTCAAACTTACTCAGTGACACAAGCTCGAGAAGTCGCCACCTGAATCTATTCGAGTTCTTTAGTCTGAAATTCAAGTAGAAATACATGCTTCCGCTCAAATACGACTGGAACTCCAATCTCTATGCAAGATTAACCGTAAGTACAAGATGTTTTTTGATGCTATGCAGCTTAAGTTGGTGGATGTCAGCGCCAAAGAAGTGCAATCTCATCAGGTTGCTAAGCTGCTTGTGTTTCAACTCTTGGGCCGGGCTAACCTTTCTTGAACTATGTTGAAGTGTTGTCAGTTCTGTCTATTATTTTGTCCGCATGTAACTTCCACTGGTGGCGACCTGCCCAGTTTATGTAATCTGCTATCTGGTTGCCCTTTATTATCACTGGCGGTGAACTTTGATGTCGAGGGGATGTAATATGTTGTAATTTCTTTGTTGTATAGTCTAGGTTTATTCTTGGTCGGTATGCTGTAATTTAGGTCGGAAGGTTCAGTGGATCTCAGTGTTGTCGGTCTTCAGGCCGGACCGTTACTCATATGGGCCAAAACCTGGGCCTATAATAATCTTGCGCCATTAGCAGGTCTAAACCTATAGTTGTTTCCCACCTTTAACAGGCCAAGTAAAGTTCTGTCCAGCTAGGCCAGAGAATACCATGGGCTTTTAACAGGCTAAAACCTAGATTGGGCTAGCGTTGAGCTGAAAAATTCACGGGCCAATACAGACCGAAACTTCCTAAGGCCCGTGTTTGGCCCAAATAGGACGAGCAGTTAACAGGCCAAAATATATCTCGGGCATGTTTGGCCCAATAAAGTTATGGGCTTTAAGCATGCCGGTATCTACGCAGGCCATATGCCTAAAAGTGTCATGAGCCATTATCAGATCGGTTGTAAGCAAGCCGGATTCAACGCGGGCTATAATTAGGCCCAACTGTTACACATGCCATTAACAGACCGATAGGACACTTGGGATGAAATTTATCCACGAAGACTATGGGCCGTTAAGAGGCCTAAAGTTTCTTCGAACAAGAAATAGCCCAGTATCTGCATGGGCCATTAAATGGCCTAAAGTTAAATGGGCCAACAACGTCCCAGATGCACCATGGCCCGCTAACAGGCCAAAACTATTACCGGGCCAAACTGGTAAACATGCATTTAACAGGCTGAAATACAAATGTGTCTTAGTATGGGCCCAAAAGAACAGTGGCTTATTAACGGGCCTGATACAATATTGGCCGTAATTTGGCCCAAAACACGGCAGGCTATGAATGGGCCTGATCTGGTATGGGCCTCAATTTGACCCAAAACATGGTAGGCTGTTAACGGGCTAGCCCACTAGTGTTTGAAAAAACATGGTGGGCCTTTAGATGGGCCGACCTTTTCACTGGAATGGGCCTCTGTTGGGTTGTGCCACGTTTCGATGTATCATAGGCGCCTCTTGTCCAATGAGTGGATGACATCTGTCTGAATGTTGAGCCAACACGTGTTTCCTCTGGCCAATGAGAAATTTAAAATGGAAAATCCCCATTGGTCCGGGCTGTTAACGGGTTATCGGATCCAAAACCGGACCTGATAGCTCGACCCATTATGGTCGATGCCACATGTCGGTCACCCTTGACAAAAACACTTCTATGACGCATGATTTATCGTCATGGAAGTGGACACTTTTGTGATGATAATTTTGGTAATGTCATGGAACACTTCTATGACAGCACAGGTATGACTATGTTGATTCTGTCATAAAATCGTCATGGGTGTACATGCATGACAGAAAACGTGACCTACTGTGACAAACACGTATCATCATGGAAGTGTATTTTTTTGTAGTGCTTAAATTAGCTGGGAGTTAATCTTCTGGTTGATAGTGTCATTGACAGAGTTCTTCAATCACTGCCACCAAGCTACAAAAGCTTCATGATGAACTATAATATGCAAGGGATGGATAAGACAATTCCCGGGCTCTTCGCAATGCTAAAGGCTGCGGAGGTAGAAATCAAGAAGGAGCATCAAGCAGACTAAGGCATAGCATAGTGGTGGGAAGGGGCAGATGCCTTCCCACCCACCCAGGTTCAAGGCATGGTACTTGCAATTTGGGTTTGTTGCACCAATTATATTGTAGGGGGTTCCCTTACAGTCTTTCTGTCAAAAAAAGGAGCATCAACTATTGATGGTTAACAAGACCACTAGTTTGAAGAAGAAGGGAAATGGGAAGAAGGGGAACTTCAAGAAGAATGGCAAGCAAGTTGCTGCTCAAGTGAAGAAGCCCAAGTCTGGTCCTAAGCCTGAGACCGAGTGCTTCTACTATAAAGGGACTGGTCACTGGAAGTGGAACTGCCCCAAGTATTTGGCAGATAAGAAGGATGGAAAAGTGAAAGGTATATTTGATATACATGTTATTGATGTGTACCTTACTAATGCTCGTAGTAGTGCCTGGGTATTTGATACTGGTCCTGTTGCTCATATTTGCAACTCGAAATATGGATGCTACCTCTTGAGCATGCGTTGGTTTTCCCTTGAAGAGGAAAGGGTGATGCAGCAAAGTAGCATAAGTATTTCCCTCAGTTTTTGAGAACCAATGTATCAATCCAGTAGGAGACTACTCGCAAGTCACCTAGGACCTGCACAAACAATCAAGAACCTTGCAACCAACACGATAAAGGGGTTGTCAATCCCTTCACGACCACTTGCAAAAGTGAGATCTGATAAAGATAATAAGATAAATATTTTTGGTATTTTTGTTGTATAGATTGGAAAATAAAGATTTGCAAAATAAATAGTAAACTAGAATTATAGATCAGAAACTTATATGATGTAAAGTAGACCCGGGGTCCATAGGTTTCACTAGTGGCTTCTCTCATGATAGCATATATTACGGTGGGTGAAAAAATTACTGCCGAGCAATTGATAGAAAAGCGCATAGTTATGATGACATCTAAGGCAATGATCATGAATATAGGCATCACATCCGTGTCAAGTAGACCAAAACGATTCTGCATCTACTACTATAACTCCACACATCGACCGCTATCCAGCATGCATCTAGAGTATTAAGTTCATAAGAACGGAGTAATGCATCAAGCAAGATGACATGATGTAGAGGGAGAAACTCAAGAAATATGATATAAACCCCATCTTTTTATCCTCGATGGCAACAATACAATACGTGCCTTGCTGCCCTTGCTGTCACAGAGAAAGGACACCACAAGATTGAATCTAAGCACTTCTCCCATTGCAAGAAAGATCAATCTAGTGGGCCAAACTAAACCGATAATTTGAAGAGACTTGCAAATATATCAAATCATGCATATAAGAATTTAGAGAAGAACCAAGTAATATTCATAGATAATCACGTTCATAAACCCACAATTCATCGGATCTCGGCCAACACACCGCAAAAAAGAGTATTACATCGAATAAATCTCCAAGAACATCGAGGAGAACTTTGTATTGAGAACCAAAGAGAGAGAACAAGCCATCTAGCTAATAACTATGGACCCGAAGGTCTGTGGTAAACTACCCACACATCGTTGGAGAGGCTATGGTGTTGATGTAGAAGCCCTCCGTGATTGAATCCCCCTCCGGCAGATCACCGGAAAAAGCCCCAAGATGGGATCTCATGGGTACAGAAGGTTGCGGCGGTGGAAAAGTGGTTTCGTGGCTCGCCTGGATGTTTTTAGGGTATAAGAGTATATATAGGCGAAAGAATTAGGTCGGTGCAGCTACAAGGGGCCCCACGAGGGTGGGGGCGCTGAGGGAGTCCTGGATTAGGGGGTCCTCGGACAGCCGGACTATATACTTGTGTCGGACTATTGGACTATTAAGATCCAAGATTGAAGACTTCGTCCCGTGTCCGGGTAGGACTCTCCGTTGCGTGGAAGGCAAGCTTGGCAAATCGGATATGTAGATCTCCTTCTCTATAACTGACTCTGTGTAACCCTAGCCCCCTCCATTGTTTATATAAACGGGAGGGTTTAGTCCGTAGGACAACAACAACAATCATAATCATAGGCTAGCTTCTAGGGTTTAGCCTCTACGATCTCGTGGTAGATCAACTCTTCTAATACTCATATCATCAAGATCAATCAAGCAGGAAGTATCGAGAGGGCCCGAACCTGGGTAAACATTGTGGCCCCCGCCTCCTGTTACCATTAGCCTTAGAGGCACAGCTCGGGACCCCCTACCCGAGATCTGCCGGTTTTGACACCGACATGGGTGCTTTCATTGAGAGTTCCATTGTGTCGTCACGGTAAAGGCTTGACGGCTCCTTCAATCAGCTACAACGATGCAGTCCTGAGTGAGGTTTTCCTCACCGGATAGATCTTCGTATTCGGCGGCTTCGTACTGCGGGCCAACTTGCTTGGCCACCTTGAGCAGATCGATAGCTATGCCCCTGGCCATCAGGTCAGGTTTGGAAGCTTGAACTACACCGCCGACATCCACGGTGACTTGATCTTTGACGGGTTCGATCCCATGTCAGGTGCGCCGAACAGTCACGACGAGCATGACTTAGATCTGCCATCGGACGATGTTCGGGAGATCGCACCTGCAGCTGCCACGGCCGTTAATCCGAAGCATATCGCGCCATCCGAAGACGGGTGGATGGACCCCACCACGGAGGCCGCACACTCATCAGCGATAGAGCCGAACACAGCCTTCGCCTCCGATGAGGCCTGTGTCATCAGACCCTCAGACTCGTCTCCAGCCATAGGCTCCAAATCATATGCATCCGTACCTATCAAATCTAATTGGGCACCGATCATGGAGTTTACCTCCACTGATATCTTTCAGCACTCACCCTTGGGCGACATGCTAAATTCACTGAAATCTCTCTCCCTGTCAGGAGACTCTTGGCCGAACTATGTCCGGCTTGAGTGGGAAGCGGACGACGAAGAAATTCGTTCCCCACCCACCACCCACTTAATAGCCATTGTCGACGACTTAACCGACGTGCTTGGTTTCGACTCCAAAGACATTGACGGTATGGACAACGATGCTAGAGAGGAACAAGAACCACCGCCCGCAGGGCACTGGATAGCCACCTCATCATATGATATATATATATATATGGTGTACACCCCCAAAGAAAGCGATGACGATGAGGCAACAGAGGATAATCCCCTTGAGAAGCAATCTAAGCACCGGCGTTATCGGCACCGCTCTAAGCCCCGCCATAGCAAAAATAGCGATACCGGCACAAGAGACAATAGCACTCCGGATGATGCCGAAGACGAAAACAATCCCGCCCAGCCAGACTTTGAGAAGGATGAATGGGAGGATGGGCAAGTTAGCCCTCATGAACATGCAATGGATGGAGACTTGGAGGATGATAATTACATGCCCCTCTCGGAAGACGGTGTGAGCCTCGACGACGAAGAATTCATCATGCCTGAGGATCCCGTAGAGTAGGAGCGATTCAAGCGTCGGCTTATAGCCACTGCAAAAAGTCTGAAGAAAAAGTAGCAGCATCTTCAAGCTGATCAAGATCTGCTAACTGATAGATGGACTAAGGTCCTGGCAGCCGAGGAATACGGACTCGAGCGCCCAACCAAAAGTTACCCAAAGCGCAGGTTGCTACCTCAACTCGAGGAGGAGGCATTAAAGCCTACACTACCAGCACAGGATACGGCTGACCGGCCACCTCGTGGCCGAGACAAAGCGGCATATCAGCTTGAACAACAGCTCGCACCCTGTCGCCAATCAAACAAAAACACCAAGGCCCGGGGCTACACGCAGGACCTGCGAGATGTATTGGAAAACAAAGCAGGACATTTAAGATCGATCTACGGATCACGGGGGCGCGCCTCAATGTGAGACAATGACCGTCGCGCCGGATATACTAAAAACAAATCCGGTCGGGCCGAATACAACAGATCAGACTCATTTGAACTGCATGGTGATATAGCCCGACACAGAGGCGCCGCACACCCCCTATGCTTCACTGAGGAAGTAATGGATCATGAATTCCTAGAAGGGTTTAAACCCGTGAATATCAAATCATACGATGGTACAACAGACCCCATAGTATGGATGAAGATTTATTTCTCCACATTTACATGGCCCACGGGGATGATCTACACGCCATCAAGTATCTCCCACTAAAACTCAAGGGACTGGCTCGACATTGACTGAATAGCTTGCCGGCAAACTCCATCGGAAGTTGGGAGAACCTGGCAGACGCACTCCTGGATAAGTTCCAGGACACGTACGTGCGACCACCGGATGCTGACGATTTAAGTCACATAACCGAACAGCCCGGAGAGTCAGCCAAGAAAATCTGGACTCGGTTCCTAACTAAAAAGAACCAAATTGTCGATTGTCCGGATGCCAAAGCCCTAGCGGCCTTTAAGCATAATATCCGTGACGAGTGGCTTGCCCGACATCTCAGCCAAGAAAAGCCGAAGTCCATGACAGCCCTCACGACACTCATGACCCGCTTTTGTGCGGGCGAGGACAGCTGGTTGGCTCATAGCAACAACACAGCAAGCAATCCTAGCACATCAGAGGCCAGAAATAGAAACGGCAAGCCCCGACGCAACAAACACAAGCGTCGCAAAAATGGGGATAACACCAAAGATACGGCAGTCAATGCCGGATTCAGTGGCTCTAAGTCCATTCAGCGGAAAAAGCCATTCCAAAAGAACAACTCGGGCCCGTCCAGTCTGGACCGCATACTTGATCGTCCATGCCAAATTCATGGCACCCCAGGAACATCAGCCAATCATACCAACCGAGAATGCTGGGTCTTCAAACAAGCCGGTAGGTCAGGTGCCAAAAACAAGGAGAAAAGGGTCTCAAAGAGATGACGATGATGAGAAGCCCCGATAACCAAACAAAGGAGGGCAAAAGAAATTTCACCCGCAAATCAAAACGGTGAATATGATAAACGCCATCCACATTGCCAAACTAGAACGGACGTGTACTTTTAGGGATGTCAACTTAACGATGTCAGTCGCCCCACAATATAAACTATGGCCGATCACTTTCGATCGTACGGATTGTCCGGCCCATACTAATCAGGGCAATTCAGCCGCACTCGTCCTTGACCCAATAATTGATAGATTCCACCTCACACGAGTCCTTATGGATGGAGGCAGCAGTCTAAACCTGTTGTATCATGACACTATGCGCAAGATGGGTATTGATCATTCGATGATCAAACCCACTAGAACCACCTTTAAAGGTATTATACCAGGTGTGGAGGCCTGTTGTACAGGATCCATCACTCTAGAGGTAATCTTCGGATCACCGAACAATTACCGTACCGAAGAGTTAATCTTCAACGTCGTCCCTTTTCGCAGTAATTATCATGCACTGCTCTGACGAATCGTGTTTGCTCGATTCAACGCGGTGCCACATTATGCCTACCGAAAACTCAAGATGCCCGGTCCACGCGGCATCATAACAGTTAATGGCATGGCCGAACCCCCCTCTGTGCCAAAGAATATACCACTTCCTTAGCAGAAGAAGCAACGAGTGGCATCTTTCTATCGAACCTCAAGGCAACGGTCAAACTCCCGGGCACTGTCAAGGGAGTCCGAACTACTTCACGGCGGGATAGCCCGGCTCGTCCGGAGCTTAATTAAAACACTCTGGCAGTAAAACAAGGCAGAGCTTGGATAGGCCACACACTGCGGCTTAACCGCTACGGGGCACACAGACGTTTCTTGCATTTTCTTTGCAGGTTCAATTTTGCATAGGCCAGGACTGGTCACATGGAAACAGCTTGAATGCACAAGGGAATCTTTAGATATTCCCCTCGATGTCCATCTGACCACTCTTCGGATCCGCGCACAGCCTCCTCCCGGCTGGTCTCAGCAGGTTCTGAAATCATGTTTATTTTCATCACGTTACCTGTACTCATACGCATCGACGTGTTATTCAATTACAACATGTGGCTTTATATGACTCTCATCTACTGTTGTTTCTTATCGACACTCTTTGTCAAATGGCATCCGTACACCGTGATATTCCTTAATATGCCAGGGGCTTCATTGCACCCATAATACGACAATAAAGTCCGACCACCTTCACGGTCGTTCGGCACCCCGAACTTATAGCATTATATGCATCATCTCTGAATCATGTCTTGGGTCAATAGTTGGGTTTGCCCGGATCCTATGTTTTGTTGCCTTACATTCTGCTATATCGGCTAGGGCGGCATAGGGAGAACTACTGTGATTGTGTCCCGGTTCTTCCAGACGAGCGCCTTAGTAGAGAAAGCCGAAAACTGACTGTCATGATACGGCGAGAGCTGGTCAGCTGTTCGAGAGGTTGTAAAATCTTTAAGGATTTCTTCCGCATTATGTGATAACCAATGCAGCATGCAATGGATCGGCTTTTTTTCCAATCAGGTGCTTATAGAGCCCCTCGTGCGGTCTTCCGAACACCAGGGGTTACACCTACCTTCCTTTTGTCAAACTCCTATGTCTAAGTGAGAGTGATAAAGCCCTATAGTCCGATTGCCTAGTTTGTTGCGCTGAACACCTCCTTCAAGGACCCAAAACTGGGATAAAGAGTGCTCAGGTTTATCACGAACACCCCCATACTTCCTACGTGGGGGCAGAAGCCGACGACTGGCCAACTCTCAGGATTAATATATAAAGCGGCCGCGCATGAGGAAAAACTTTCAAATAACATGCAATAAATAATAGAAATGACCTTGTTCAACATTACAAAGGACAACACGACTGTATTCATGGAAATATAATGTCCTTGGTGCATTGCTCCGCCGCAAGGCGGGATCCTTTTAGGACACAATCATAATATAATTCGGGCTTGTGGTGCTCCTTCCCCTCCGGTGGTCCCTCGGTCATCAGCTTTTCAGCATCCATCTTCCCCCGGTGCGCATTTGCGCGGGCGAAGGCCATTCGTGCACCCTCAATACAGACCGACCGCTTAATGACATCAAGTCAAGGGCAGGCACTCACAAGCCGCTTCACGAGCCCGAAGTAAGCTGCTTGGAATCGGCTCGGCGGGCCATAGCCGAATAATTAAATCCTTTATGGCTAGTTCGGCCGCCTTATGCAGTTCGATCAACTGCTTCAGCTGTTCGGCAAATGGCACCGGATACACTGGCGCCAGATACTGCGACCAGAAGAGCTTCTCCGCAGTGCTCCTTTCTTCAGCTCGATAGAATTGTGTGGCATCAGATATGCTGCATGGAAGCTCCACAAATACCCCTGGAGAAATCAGAATTCAAATTATCAACTTGATTTTCTCCTTTCAAATACCCTCTTTGTATAGAAAAAGCCTTACCAGCCGCAATTCCTCGCCTCCTGGATTTCCTTTAGGGCACCGTGGGCTTCCCCACGGGCATCGCTTGCGGCTTGGCGAGCTTGGGA
The DNA here is from genome assembly GCF_018294505.1 of Triticum aestivum. Taxonomy (NCBI): domain Eukaryota; kingdom Viridiplantae; phylum Streptophyta; class Magnoliopsida; order Poales; family Poaceae; genus Triticum; species Triticum aestivum. The sequence continues at coordinate 138,018,272 of NC_057801.1, forward strand.
GAGTTCGGATTCTTTCCCTGATAAACTCTGCTCCAAGCCCTCGCATTTCTTCACGGCCTCTTGAAGCTCTTGTTCCGCTTCAATAACCCTGGCCTCATGCTTCTCGCAAAGAGCCTGCTCTGCGGCTGCCTTCTTCTCGGCTTCGGCCACAACCTTCTTAAGAGCATCAATTTCGGCCGTCGCCCCTAAAGCACATCATAGAAATATTTTCATCATACTGTCGGATTTCGGGTTCCGGCAGACCCTTAAGGTTCGAACTCTGGGGTGCGCGCGGAGATCATTCCCTCTACCAACTCACGTCTCGTCGCCGCGCAAAGGATCTAGACTACACGAAGAACAACACAAGGGACGCTAGGTTTATACTAGTTCGGGCCACCATTGTGGTGTAATACCCTACTCTAGTTTGTGGTGTGGTGGATTGCCTCAGGGGCTGATGATGAACAATACAAAGGAAGAACTGCCTCGCGGGGGGAGGAGTTCTTGTGTTGGTGGTTCTGGCTAAGGTTCAATCAGTCCCTTCCCGATCAGGATCAGATCCGCCTCTATACTATGGTGGCTAGCCCTATTTGTAGAGCGAGGCCCTGGTCCTCTTCCCAAATATTGAGGAAGAAGGGCGCCAACAATTGGCCATTTTGAAGGGGAACATCTAGTACACTTATCCTGACTAAAGTTGGTCCTCGCCTGCCAAAGGCTCTGATGATGACGCCGGCTCGGGCTCCACGATGACCTCCATCATGCCGTTCTGCTAGTCTTGGTCTTGTTACACCGAAATGGTTGCCTTTGCTTGATACCCTTGCCTGCGCTTGCCCCCTTTGCACCAAAGAGGAAACAAGGACTCTGCGCAGGCCGGCGCCCGCCTGGCTTCGGTCGTCATGGCTTGCATCATGGGCACATCATGAGGTACCTTTCCTTGATCTCTCCGCCTCCTCGCAAGCCAGCCTGACGAGGCTGCGCCTGAGGAAGCTCCCTATCATCCGCCCCGCGAGGCTTGGCCCCTCGCGAGGGTCTTGAGCTTGTGTTGACGAAGATGGGCCGCACTGGGCCACTCCTTGAGCCACACAGCAGGCCGCAGGCAGGCAAGTCTGTGTAACCCCGTTCCCAGAACGCCGACACATACTAACTAATTCATTTGTGCTGAATGCGAACAAGGTTTCTGCATACCTTGGTTATCCACCAACTGCTTCTTCACTTGGCCGAGTTCTCCTTCGGCCCGCTCCAGACTATGCCTCAGTCCGGAGACTTCTGCAGTCTGAGAAGCGGCAGTCGCTACAGACGCCTGCTTTTGAAAAAAAGAGAGATGCCATAAAGTCAGTCTCCTGCGAACATTTATTTGATCCTTTGTTCGGTTCTTTCTTTCACCGAACAGTGTATCAGGGGCTACTACCTATACTATGACACTCTTAGAAACCTCACAAAACATACCTCAAAGCCTGTCATAAGGCTGATGCAAGCTTCATTCAGCCCACTCTTAGTGGACTGAATCTTCTCAATCACCGCAGCCATCAGGGCATAGTGTTCCTCAACGATGGAGGCTCTTTTCAGCGCCGCCGATAAAGTGTCTGGCACCTCTGGTTGGACAAAGGTTGCCGGTGGAACAGGCACACCACCTCCAACTGAGGGAGGCTGCCTGCCTGATTCCATAGCTATATCGATCTCCGGATTTGTGTCCTGCAGGGGGACGGATTTGAGATGGCCCCCGCCGTCCCATGGGAGCCTTTTCTCCCATGTGTCTGACCACCAAAGTTTGACCCCCTGGCGCTGGCTTGATGGTCCTTTCGCCCCCTCCTTGGCCTAGGTCCCTTTGGGCCGAAGCCTCGGGGTCGCTCACGTGTTTCGGGGAGGGGGCCTTTGGGGGCGTCCCTCTGTCCATAGCATCCGAGCTCAGTACATCCTCCAATGAGGACTGTTCGGTGCGGGACCTTGCCGGACTGTAAACAAAAAGGGCATGGCTCAATGACTAAATGCCATACAATAGTGAGTCTGGATGCATAACGTGTTCAGGTTTTATATACTCACGATCTCACTAGGGGCTGGGCCTTGGGATCTCACTCTGGGCTGCTATCGGTAGCGGCAGCGGACTCCTCTGAAAAGGGGGTTTTTCCCTTCTTAAGCGACTCACCTCACTGGGGATGGGTCTTCCTCCTCTTCCTCGTCCTCTTTGGAGGAAGATCGGGCATCGAAGTCTTCGGATATTGTGTCCGAGGTGCCACGGCGACGAAGGCCGTCCCTGGTCTTTTTGGCCTCCTTCTCGGCCTTCTTCTTCGGCGCCTTGTAAGGCGCCGGGACCAGCATCTTCATCAGAAGTGGGCCGGCCGGTTGTTTCGGCAGAGGGGCAGGACAGTAGATCTGCCCCGCCTTCTTCATTTAGCCCTAGGAGAGTTGTGGGAAACACATTAAGCATTTTCCACAGGATATGCGAATAAAACATATGAATTTCCAACATACAATGACTTACCGAACTTGCGGGGCGGGACAGTTGGTACCCGCGGTCCTCGGCGGAGTCCAGCCATGATTTGCCAGACTTAAAGAGCACCTTCGAAATGTCCTCGTGCGAGGAGCCGAAGAGCTCTCGTAGGGTCTGGTGCTTGGCCAGGTCGAATTCGCATAAATTGCAAGCCCTGTGTTGACACGGAAGAATCCAGCGAACTAGCATCACCTGGACTACATTGGCAAGTTTGATATTCTTGTCTTCCATACCCTTGACGCACGTCTGGAGCGCCGACAACTCGTCGGGCAAAGAACAGTCCAGGCCCTTCTTGGGCCAGGACGTAAGCCGCAGGGGGGCTCCCGATCGAAATTCGGGAGCAACGGCCCATTCCTTGTCACGTGGCTCAGTGATGTAAAACCACTGCTTCTGCCACTCTTTGACGGGATCATTGAAAGTACCTGTTGGCCATGTGATGTTGGGCATCTTTCTCACCATGGCGCCTCTGCACTCAGCATACTCGCCGCTCACTACCTTGGGCTTCGCATTAAAGATCTTCAGCCATAAGCCGAAGTGTGGCGAGATGCGGAGGAAGGCCTCACACACGACAATGAATGTCGAGATGTTGAGGAAGTAATTGGGGGATAGATCATGAAAATTGATCCCATAATAATACATGATGCCGTGAACGAATGGGTGTAGGGGAAACAGTAGCCCGCGGACAAAATTAGGGAGGAATACAACCCTCTAGTGGGGTTCCGGAGTAGGGACGATCTGTCCTGCCATCGGAAGACGGTGGCTGATTTTCTTGGCCAGATACCCGGCCCCTCAAAGCTTTTTGATATCCTTCTCCTAGATGGTAGAGGCCATCCACTTGCCTCCTACACCAGATCCGGACATTTTTGGCAGACCTTTTTGGGCGGAGAAGACGAACGCTTGGGCGCTAGAGCTCGAGCGAGGGAGAATGTAAGAGCAAAAGAAGAAGGCGTGGGTGAAGAAAGATGAGTCCTTATCTCCTTATAAAGGTAGCAGGGATCCTGCGCCTCCCCACTTGCTCGGTAAACTCTCTTATTCCCCAAGTGCTGCGTTGATGGCGCGGTTGGGTTACCCACACCCATATTGATGAGAATCCTGAGATAAGGGGACATGATCTCTGCTTCGAACGTGCCAATTAAACCGCCTCGCGATATGTGCGGTAGCTGGTTGGAAAATGGTTCGAATGATGACCGGGCCATGGCGTGATATCACGCTGTGAAAAGTTGTCGGCAGATTGGATTTGTGGAATATTGTACTCTCTACGGTGGTATGTGGAATTTGTTTTGCAGAGCCGGACACGATCCTTGTGTTTAAAATCTTCTATGGGGTATTCGGAGAAGGAACCCGCCTTGCAATGCTGAAGACAATCTGCGCGCCGGACTCATCGTCATTGAAGCCTGATTCATGGGCTACTGAGGGAGTCCTGGATTAGGGGGTCCTCAGACAGCCGGACTATGTACTTATGTCGGGCTGTTGGACTATGAAGATACAAGATTGAAGACTTCGTTCCGTGTCCGGGTGGGACTCTCCTTTGCGTGGAAGGCAACCTTGGCAATTCAGATATGTAGATCTCCTTCTCTGTAAATGACTCTGTGCAACCCTAGCCCCCTCCGGTGTCTATATAAACCGGAGGGTTTAGTCCGTAGGACAACAACAACAATCATAATCATAGGCTAGCTTCTAGGGTTTAGCCTCTACGATCTCGTGGTAGAGCAACTCTTGTAATACTCATATCATCAAGATCAATCAAGCAGGAAGTAGGGTATTACCTCCATCGAGAGGGCCCAAACCTGGGTAAACATTGTGTCCCCCGCCTCCTGTTACCATTAGCCTTAGACGCACAGTTCGGGACCGCCTACCCAAGATCCACCGGTTTTGACACCGACAGGCACGCCCTCCTGCCTTGTGGCCACCTTGTTGTGTCTCTGACTTCCACTCGAAGTCTCCTGGATTGCATTTGTTCCAAGAAAGATCCTCGTGAAGGTTTCGTTCCGTTCGATATTCCTTTTCTGCGAAACACTGAAATAGGCAAAAAGCAGCAACTGGCACTGGGCCTCTGGTTAATAGGTTAGTCCCAAAAATTATATAAAAGAGCATATTAAAGCCCATTAAACATCCAAAACAGATAATATAATAGCATGGAACGACCAAAAATTATAGATAGGTTGGAGACGTATCAGCATCCCCAAGCTTAATTCTTGCTCGTCCTCGAGTAGGTAAATGATAAAAACAGAATTTTTGATGTGGAATGCTACCTAACATAATTTTCAATGTAATTGTCTTTATTGTGGCATGAATGTTTAGATCCAAAAGATTCAAGACAAAAGTTTAATATTGACATAAAAATAATAATACTTCAAGCATACTAACCAAGAAATTATGTCTTATCAAAATAACATAGCCAAAGAAAGCTCATCCCTACAAAATCATATAGTTTGGTCATGCTTAATTTTCGTCAAACAAAATGCTCCCATCATGCACAACCCCGATAACAAGCCAAGCAATTGTTTCATACTTAGCATTCTCAAACTTTTTCAACTTTCACAGAATATATGTGCGCAAGCCATGGATAGAGCATTATAGGTGGAATAGAATATGATGATGGAGGTTGTGTGGAGAAGACAAAAAGGAGAAAGTCTCACATCGACGCGGCTAATCAACAGGATATGGAGATGCCCGTCAATTGATGTCAATGCGAGGAGTAGAGATTGCCATGCAATGAATGCACTAGAGCTATAAATATATGAAAGCTCAACAAAAGAAACTAAGTGGGTGTGCATCCAACTTGCTTGCTCATGAAGACCTAGGGCATTTTGAGGAAGCCCATCATTGGAATATACAAGCCAAGTTCTATAATGAAAGATTCCCACTAGTATATGAAAGTGACAAAATAAGAGACTCTCTATCATGAAGATCATGGTGCTACTTTGAAGCACAAGTGTGGAAAAAGGATAGTAACATTACCCCTTCTCTATTTTTCTCTCATTTGTTTACTTGGGCCTTTCTCCCTTCTTCTTTTTTATGGCCACCTTTTTTCGTCCAGAGTCTCATCCCGACTTGTGGGGGAATCATAGTCTCCATCATACTTTCCTCACATGGGACAATGCTCTAACAATGAAGATCATCACACTTTTATTTACTTACAACTCAAGAATTACAACTCGATACTTAGAACAAAATATGACTCTATGTGAATGCCTCTGGCGGTGTACCAGGATGTGCAATGAATCAAGAGTGACATGTATGAAAGAATTATGAAGCTCACTTTGCCACAAATACGATGTCAACTACATGATCATGCAAGGCAATATGACAATGATGGAGCGTGTCATAATAAACGGAACGGTGGAAAGTTGCATGGAAATATATCTCGGAATGGCTATGGAAATGCCATAATAGGTAGGTATGGTGGCTGTTTTGAGGAAGATATAAGGAGGCTTATGTGTGATAGAGCGTATCATATCACGAGATATGGATGCACCGGTGAAGTTTGCACCAACTCTCGAGGTGAGAAAGGGCAATGCACGGTACCAAAGAGGCTAGCAATGATGGAAGGGTGGGAGTACGTATAATCCATGGACTCAAAATTAGTCATAAATAACTCACATGCTTATTGCAAAAATCTACGAGTCATCAAAACCAAGAACTATGTGCATGCTCCTAGGGGGATAGATTGGTAAGAAAAGACCATCGCTCATCCCCGACCGCCACTCATAAGGAAGGCAATCAAAGAACACCTCATGCTTCAAATTTATCACACAATGGTTACCATACGTGCATGCTACGGGACTTGCAAACCTCAACACAAGTATTTCTCAATTTCACAATTACTCAACTAGCGCGACTCTAATATCACCATATTTATATCTCAAAACAATTATCCAGTATCAAACTTCTCATAGTATTTAGTGCACTCTATATGGAAGTTTTTATTATAGCCATCTTGGATGCCTACCATATTAGGACTAATTCTATAGCCAAAGCAAATTACCAAGCTGTTCTAAAAGACTCTCAAAATAATATAAGTGAAGCATGAGAGATCAATAATTTCTATAAAATAAAACCACCGTCGTGCTCTAAAAAGATATAAGTGAAGCACTAGAGCAAAATCATCTAGCCCAAAAGATATAAGTGAAGCACATAGAGTATTCTAATAAATTCCGATTCATGTGTGTCTCCCGCAAAAGTTGTGTACAACAAGGATGATTGTGGTAAACTAAAAATCAAAGACTCAAATCATACAAGACGCTCCAAGCAAAACACATATCATGTGTTGAATAAAAATATAGCCTCACGTAAAGTCACTCATAGACGAAGACGAAAGAGGGGATGCCTTCCGGGGCATCCCCAAGCTTAGTATTTTGGTTGTACTTGAATTTTACCTTGGGAATCCCCAAGCTTAGGCTCTTTCCACTCCTTATTCCAAAATCCATCAAATCTTTACACAAAAACTTGAAAACTTCACAACACAAAACTTAAACAAAAAATCTCATGAGCTTCGTTAGTATAAGAAAATAAATCACCACTTTAAGTTACTGTAATGAACTCATTATTTATTTATATTGGTGTTAAACCTACTGTATTCCAACTTCTCAATGGTTCATTCCCCCCGATACTAGCCATAGATTCATCAAAATAAGCAAACAACACACGAAAAATAGAATCTGTCAAAAACAGAACAGTCTGTAGCAATCTGTATCAAACATATACTTATGTAACTCCAAAAATTCTTAAATAAATTGGTGGACGTGAGGAATTTGTCTATTAATCATCTTAAAAAAATAATCAACCTAAAAACACTCTCCAGTAAAAAAATGGCATCTAATCTTGTGAGCGCAAAAGTTTCTGTTTTTTACAGCAAGATCGCAAAGACTTCACCCAAGTCTTCCCAAAGGTTCTACTTGGCACAAACACTAATTAAAACATAAAACCACATCTAAACATAAGCTAGACAAAATTATTTATTACTAAACAGGAACAAAAAGCAAGGAACAAAAATAAAATTGGGTTGCCTCCCAACAAGCGCTATCGTTTAACGCCCCTAGCTAGGCAAAGAGATTTCAATGATGCTCACATCAAAGACAAGAATTAAAGAAAAAAGAGGGCATCATAGAACACGTGATAAACACATCTAAGTCTAACATACTTCCTATGCATATGCATTTTATAAGCAAACAAATTATCATAGCAAGCAAAAATTAGCATATGCAAGGAAGAAGAAAGAGACGATAGCAATCCCAACATGACGAGAGGTAATTTAGTAAGATAAAATTTTCTTCAACCATATTTTCCTCTCATAATAATTACATGTAGGATCATAGGAAAATTCAACAACATAGCTATCACATAACATATTCTCAACGCGATCTATATGCATGCGAAGTTCACACTCTTCCAAAATAGTGGGATTATCATTAACTAAAGTCATGACCTCTCCAAACCAACTTTTATCAAAAATACCATAAGATTGAACATTCTCCAAATATGTGGGATCTAAAGTTGATGCTCTTCCAAACCCACTTTTAATATTATTTCAAACACTATTACCAATCTCATATTCATCATGGGGCTTAAATAAATTTACAAGATCATAAGAAGAATCACCCCAATCATGATCATTGCAACAAGTAGTAGACATAGCAAAACTAGCATCCCCAAGCTTAGGGTTTTGCATATTATTAGCACAAATTACAGCAAGAGAATTGATAGTAAAATCATTGCAATCATGCTTTTTATTCAAGGAGCTATCGTGAATCTCTTCATAAATTTCTTCATCACAATTTTCAGATACACGAATTTCAAGCAAAACCTTATAAAGATAATCTAGTGCACTCAAATCACTAGAAATTGGTTCATCATAATTGGATCTCTTAAAAAGATTAGCAAGGGGATGAGGATCCATAAACTTTTAGCAAGCGAAGATGAAAGCAAAAATAAGGCACATGGTAACACAAGATCGAACGGAAGGAGGCCAAAGAAAAGGCAAAGGTGAAGTGGGTAAGAGGAAAACCAGAGGCAAATGGCAAATAATGTAATGTGAGGGATAAGAGTTTGTGATGGGTACTTGGTATGTCTTGACTTGAGCATAGATCTCCCCGGCAACGGCGCCAGAAATCCTTCTCGCTACATCTTGAGCATGCGTTGGTTTTCCCTTGAAAAGGAAAGGGTGATGCAGCAAAGTAGCGTAAGTATTTCCCTCAGTTTTTGAGAACCAAGGTATCAATCCAGTAGGGGACTACTCGCAAGTCACCTAGTACCTGCACAAACAATCAAGAACCTTGCAACCAACGCGATAAAGGGGTTGTCAATCCCTTCACGGCCACTTGCAAAAGTGAGATCTGATAAAGATAATAAGATAAATATTTTTGGTATTTTTGTTGTATAGATTGGAAAATAAAGATTTGCAAAATAAATAGTAAACTAGAACTATAGATCGGAAACTTATATGATGTAAAGTACACCCGAGGGCCATAGGTTTTACTAGCGGCTTCTCTTATGATAGCATATATTACAGCGGGTGAACAAATTACTGCCGAGCAATTGATAGAAAAGCGCATAGTTATGATGATATCTAAGGCAATGATCATGAATATAGGCATCACGTCCGTGTCAAGTAGACCGAAATGATTCTGCATCTACTACTATTACTCCACACATCGACCGCTATCCAACAAGCATCTAGAGTATTAAGTTCATAAGAACGGAGTAATGCATTAAGCAAGATGACATGATGTAGAGGGATAAACTCAAGCAATATGATATAAACCCCATCTTTTTATCCTCGATGGCAACAAAACAATACGTGCCTTGCTGCCCTTGCTGTCACTGGGAAAGGACACCGCAAGATCGAACCCAAAGCTAAGCACATCTCCCATTGCAAGAAAGATCAATCTAGTAGGCCAAACTAAACCGATAATTCGAAGAGACTTGCAAAGATATCAATTCATGCATATAAGAATTTAGAGAAGAACCAAATAATATTCATAGATAATCAAGTTCATAAGCCCACAATTCATCGGATCTCGGCCAACACACCGCAAAAAAGAGTATTACATCGAATAGATCTCCAAGAACATCGAGGAGAACTTTGTATTGAGAACCAAAGAGAGAGAAGAAGCCATCTAGCTAATAACTATGGACCCAAAGGTCTGTCGTAAACTACCCACACATCATCGGAGAGGCTATGGTGTTGATGTAGAAGCCCTTTGTGATCGAATCCCCCTCCGGCAGATCGCCGGAAAAGGCCCCAAAATGGGATGTCACGGGTACAGAAGGTTGCGGCGGTGGAAAAGTGGTTTCGTGGCTCCCCTAGATGTTTTCAGGTATAAGAGTATATATAGGCAAAAGAAGTAGGTCGGTGGAGCTACGAGGGGCCCACGAGGGTGGGGGGCGCGCCTACCCCCTGGGCGCGCCCTCCTGCCTCGTGGCTGCCTCGTTGCATCTCTGACTTCCACTACAAGTCTCCTGGATTGCGTTTGTTCGAAGAAAGATCCTCGTGAAGGTTTCGGTCCGTTTGGATTCCGTTTGATATTCCTTTTCTGCGAAACACAGAAATAGGCAAAAAAATAGCAACTCGCACCGGGCCTCCCGTTAATAGATTAGTCCAAAAAATAATATAAAAGAGCATATTAAAGCCCATTAAACATCGAAAACAGATAATATAATAGCATGGAACGATCAAAAATTATAGATACGTTGGAGACGTATCAAGGGGCTAAGGACGAGGTGACCATGCACATGGGAAATGGTTCCAAAGTCGATGTGATGGCCGTCGGCAAGCTACCTCTACATCTACCTTTGGGATTAGTTTTAGACCTAAATAATTGTTATTTGGTGCCAGCGTTAAGCATGAACATTATATCTTGTTCTTGTTTGATGCGAGACAGTTATTCATTTAAATAAGAGAATAATGGTTGTTCTATTTATATGAATAATATATTTTATGTTCATGCACCCTTGTTGAGTGGTCTATTTTTATTGAATCTCGATGGTAGTGATCAATGTTGGGGATATCGCTTATCGGGAACTTATCGGTCGACCCATGATAAGTGGTAAATCGGCCAGTTTATCGGCATATCGGCCGATTTATCGCCATATTGGCTGAATTATCGGCCATTTATCTTATCGGTTAGACAACGGTAAGCGATAAATCGGCCGATTTATCGGAATATCGGAAGATATCTTGAACAGTGGTAGTGATACACATATTCATAGTATTGAAGCCAAAAGATATAAGTTTAATAATGATAGTGCAACTTATTTGTGGCACTGCCGTTTAGGTCATATTGGTATAAAGCGCATGAAGAAACTCCATGCAGATGGGCTTTTGGAATCACTTGATTATGAATTACTTGATGCTTGCGAACCATTCCTCATGGGCAAGATGACTAAGACTCCGTTCTCCGGAACAATGGAGCAAGCAACAGACTTGTTGGAAATAATATATACTGATGTATGTGGTCCGATGAGTGATGCTCGCAGCGGGTATCGTTATTTTTTGACCTTCACAGATGATTTAAGCAAATATGGGTATATCTACTTGATGAAACATAAGTCTGAAACATTTGAAAAGTTCAAAGAATTTCAGAGTGAAGTGGAAAATCATCGTAACAAGAAAATAAAGTTTCTACGATCTGATCATGGAGGTGAATATTTGAGTTATGAGTTTGGTCTTCATTTGAAACAATGCGAATAGTTTCGCAACTCACGCCACCTGGAACACCACAGCGTAATGGTGTGCCTAAACGTCGTAATCGAACTTTATTAGATATGGTGCGATCTATGATGTCTATTACTGATTTACCGCTATCATTTTGGGGTTATGCTTTAGAGACGGCTGCATTCACGTTAAATGGGGCACCATCTAAATCCGTTGAGACAACACCATATGAACTGTGGTTTGGCAAGAAACCCAAGTTGTCGTTTCTTAAATTTTGAGGTGATAATCCCCAAGTGCAGGGAATCATCATAGCAATTCCCAATGGTAGAAGTGATAAATATGGAGTGTCGAACACGCAAGGAGCTAAAGGTAAGATCATAATTCTCTCAAGTCCTATGTGCCACTGATACGACTGTACATACACCGAACATTTGCTTCCAACTAGAAACGAGAAATAAAACTATGTTGTGGGTATGAAGAGGATAACTTTGCAAGATAATGGAGAGCTAAAACATAAAAGTAGGTGTTGTTATGATAAAGTTAGAATATATTACTAAATATTATAAATAGCGAGTGTGGAATAATGATTGGTCGGTGTGCGTAATTATCCTAGGCAATTGTTAACAAGGCCGGCAATCACTATTGCAATTTCATATGAGGGAGAGGCATAAGCTAACATAATTTCTCTTCTTGGATCATATGCACTTATGATGGGAACTCTAGCAAGCATCCACAACTACTAAAGATCATTAAGGTAAAACCCAACCATAGCATTAAAGCATCAAGTCCCCTTTATCCCATACGCAACAACCCCCTTACTCGGATTTATGCTTCTGTCACTCAAGCAACCCACTATAAGTGATTCATAAATGTATTGCAACACCCTACAGCGGGAATCCCTCACGCTTGCGCGACACAGAGGGCACAATAGTATAGCACCAAAATAAAACATACAACTCATACCAATCTATATCATCCATCAAGCCAAAGACAAAGGATATCTACTCAAAACATCATAGGATGGCAACACATCATTGGATCATAATATGTGGCATAAAGCGCCATGTTCAAGTAGGGATTATAGCGAGGTGCAGGAGAGAGGACCGTGTAAACTAGATGAGGATGGTGGTGATGATGGTGATGTTGATGAAGACGATCACCGCGGCGATGATTCCCCTCTCGATGGCACTCCGGCGCCACCGAGAGAGAGGAGGAGAGGTTCTCCCCCTTGTGCTTCCTCCTCCATGGCCTCCCCCTAGATGGGGAGAGGTTCTTGTCGGTGTCAAACCCGGCGGATATTGGGTAGGGGGACCCGAACCGTGTGTCTAAGGTCGATGGTAACAAGAGACGGGTGACATAATGTTTACCCAGGTTCGGGCCCTCTCTATGGAGGTAATACCCTACTTCCTTCTTGATTGATCTTGATGAATATGAGTATTACAAGAGTTGATCTACAATGAGATCGTAATGGCTAAAACCCTAGAAGTCTAGCCTGTTTGACTATATATGTTTCCGGACTAAGCCGTCCGATTTATATAGACACCGGAGGGGACTAGGATTGTACAAAGTCAGTTACAGAGAAAGGAATCTTCATATTTGGACGGCAAGCTTGCCATCCACGCCAAGGAGAGTCCCATCCGGACACGGGTAGAGTCTTTGGTATTTGTATCTTCATAGCCCATCAATCCAGCCCAGGTCCAATAGGCCGGATGCCCGAGGACCCCTTTGTAGGACCTTGAGAAGAGGTGTCTAGAGGGGGGTGATTAGACACTAAGTACCAAAGTTGCAGGTTTTAGCCTTTTTAAAACTAAGTGGAGTTTAGGCACAAGTTTAACATTCACAACAAATAGCAAGCAAGCATGCAAAGAGTATATGGGCAGCGGAAAGTAAAGCATGCAACTTGCAAGAATGTAAAGGGAAGGGTTTGGAGGATTCAAACGCTATTGGAGACACGGATGTTTTTGGCGTGGTTCCGATAGGTGGTGCTATCGTACATCCACTTTGATGGAGACTTCAACCCACGAAGGGTAACGGCTCCGCGAGTCCACGGAGGGCTCCACCCAAGAAGGGTCCACGAAGAAGCAACCTTGTCTATCCCACCATGGCCGTCGCCCACGAAGGACTTGCCTCACTAGCGGTAGATCTTCACGAAGTAGGCGATCTCCTTGCCCTTACAAACTCCTTGGTTCAACTCCACAATCTTGTCGGAGGCTCCCAAGTGACACCTAGCCAATCTAGGAGACACCACTCTCCAAGAAGTAACAAATGGTGCGTTGATGATGAACTCCTTGCTCTTGTGCTTCAAATGATAGTCTCCCCAACACTCAACTCTCTCTCATATGATTTGGATCTGGTGGAAAGAGGATTCGAGTGGAAACCAACTTGGGGAAGGCTAGAGATCAAGATTCATAGGGTAGGAATGCAATATCTTGGCCTCAACACATGAGTAGGTAGTTCTCTCTCAGAAATAGGATGCTGGAAGTGTAGGTTTAGTCTGATGGCTCTCTCCACGAATGAAGAGGAGGTGGAGGGGTATATATAGCCTCCACACAAAATCTAACCGTTACACACAATTTACCAAACTCGGTGGGACCGATTCAACAGACTTAGTCGGACCGATTTAGTAAACCTAGTGACCGTTAGGATTTTCGGTGGGACCGAAATGCAACTCGGTAGGACCGATATGGTTAGGGTTAGGGCATAACGTAATCTCGGTGAGACCGATTACACAAACTTGGTAGAACCGATTTTGGTAATTAGCTAACTAGAGAGTTGGTCAGGCAAACTCGGTTGGACCGATTATCAAACTCGGTGGGACCGATTTTGGTAATGAGTCAACTAGGAAGTTTGCATTGTAATCTTGGTAGTACCGATTGCTCAAACTCGGTGAGACCGATTTTGATAATGGGCATACACAGAGAGATTACAATCCCATCTCGGTGAGACCGAGATCCCTATCGGTGAGACCGATTTGCCTAGGGTTTGTGGCAGTGGCTAAGACATCAAAACTCGGTGGCACCGGATAGAAAGAATCAGTGGGGCCGAGTTTGACTTTAGGTTTAGGACATATGTGGATGTGAGAAAGTGGTTGAGGGTTTTTGGATCATATCACTAAGCACATGAAGCAAGAGGCTCATTAAGCAACACCTCATCCCTCCTTGATAGTATTGGCTTTTCCTATAGACTCAATGTGATCTGGGATCACTGAAATGTAAAATGAAGAGTCTTGAGCTTGAAGCTTGAGCCAATCCTTTGTCCTTAGCATCTTGAAGGAGTTCCCACATCCTTTAGTCCATGCCACTCCAATGTTGAACTTATCTGAAATATACTAGATAAAAGTGTTAGTCCAACAAGAGATATGTTGACATTAATTACCAAAACCACCTAGGGAGCACTTGTGCTTTCACCCTTAGTCCAGGCCTCCCTCAGTAGCCCCTGAACCAGGCTTCAATGACGAGGTGTCCAGCGCACAGATTGTCTTCGGCATTGCAAGGCAGGTTCCCCTTTCCGAATACTCCAAGATAGTCTTCAGACGCAACAAACGTGTCTAGATCTGTAACACAAGTACTACACACACACAGACGCAGAGAGTATAATATTTCATGAGTCCAATCCACCGACAACTTCTTTGCAATGTGACATCATGTCTGCCCGGTCATTATTTTGAACTGTTTCTCGTCTTGCCGTTCCACGTTTCGAGGCACTGTTTTTATTGGCATGTCTTGTCGAAGCAGAGATCATGTCCCCTTATTGTGGGATCCTCATCAATATGGGCATGGGTAACCCAACCGTCTGTCGGCATGATTCATTAGGAATAGGCAGGTTTCTAGGTTTAGGAGGAGGCATTCGATATCTATTGCCTTTATAAAGGAGCCAAGGGTCGCCTCTTTCTTTTACACCGAGCCCTTCCAACCTTGAGTTCCAGCACCGAAGGTTCGACTTCATCGCTTCCAGCTTCCCAGTCATGTCCAGACCCAGCCCACAAGGTCAGTGGGTGGCTTCCTCCATTATAGAGGAAGACATTTTGAAGCTCCGGGTGGCCAGATATGTGACCACCGAGATCCACCGTACCGAGGCCAACCACCTTACCCTTTGAGTTGTCACCGAAAGTGACATACTTTCGAGGACTATCATTATCAGCAAGCTCACGAAACATGTCTTTATCTCCAGTCATGTGATCGGTACATCCACTGTCAAGGACCCATTCCTTTCCTCCTGACATATATCCCCGAAGATTTGCCATAAGACCAAAATGTCTCATTGCATCATCAAGATCGAAGTCACTATCATCATCCTCATCATAGTATCCATGTTCAACATTGTCATGTGGTGGATCAAATTGTAGAGAGGGTGATTCGTTAGAGTGATTTTGACAACGATCTTGTCTATGAATTTTTATAGCTTCAGAAATAATATCACTAATAATACCAACATTTCCTTTGGCACGCATAAGGTTTATAAGCTCAAATAGACTATCACCAAACATAGGATCACTAGTATTCATCTTACTCAAGGCAATAGACTTATGGAGAATGTCATCAAGATTTTTCAAAGAATAATCAGGAAATCGTTCCTCAAGAAATTTCCATATAGTATAGGCACACTCAAGAGTAGGCAGTTTTATAATCAAGTTTTTAGGCAAGCCTCTAGTGATAAGATTAACAGTTCTAACATTCCTAATCATGTCAATTGACTCATCAAGGGTAGGATGCATAGGATCAACACAAGGTGCACAAGGACTAGCAATGTACTTGTTCAAATGATATTGATTGAAAATTACAAGCATCTCATTTTTCCACTCATGAAAATACTCTCCATTAAGAATAGGCACTCTATGTCTAAGACTCCCCAAAGTAGACTCATCCATCTTCCTCCAATGGTGATTAAACCAAAGCAATGGAGAACAATGCTCTGATACCACTTGTAGGACCTTGAGAAGAGGTGTCTAGAGGGGGGTGATTAGACACTAAGTACCAAAGTTGCAGTTTTTAGCCTTTTTAAAACTAAGTGGAGTTTAGGCACAAGTTTAACATTCACAACACATAGCAAGCAATCATGCAAAGAGTATATGGGCAGCGGAAAGTAAAGCATGCAACTTGCAAGAATGTAAAGGGAAGGGTTTGCAGGATTCAAACGCTAGTGGAGACACGTATGTTTTTGGCGTGGTTCCGATAGGTGGTGCTATCGTACATCCACTTTGATGGAGACTTCAACCCACGAAGGGTAACGGCTCCGCGAGTCCACGGAGGGCTCCACCCAAGAAGGGTCCACGAAGAAGCAACCTTGTCTATCCCACCATGGCCGTCGCCCACGAAGGACTTGCCTCACTAGCGGTAGATCTTCACGAAGTAGGCGATCTCCTTGCCCTTACAAACTCCTTGGTTCAACTCCACAATCTTGTCGGAGGCTCCCAAGTGACACCTAGCCAATCTAGGAGACACCACTCTCCAAGAAGTAACAAATGGTGCGTTGATGATGAACTCCTTGCTCTTGTGCTTCAAATGATAGTCTCCCCAACACTCAACTCTCTCTCATATGATTTGGATCTGGTGGAAAGAGGATTCGAGTGGAAAGCAACTTGGGGAAGGCTAGAGATCAAGATTCATAGGGTAGGAATGGAATATCTTGGCCTCAACACATGAGTAGGTAGTTCTCTCTCAGAAATAGGATGCTGGAAGTGTAGGTTTAGTCTGATGGCTCTCTCCACGAATGAAGAGGAGGTGAAGGGGTATATATAGCCTCCACACAAAATCTAACCATTACACACAATTTACCAAACTCGGTGGGACCGATTCAACAGACTCGGTTGGACCGATTTAGTAAACCTAGTGACCGTTAGGATTTTTGGTGGGACCAAAATGCAACTCGATAGGACCGATATGGTTAGGGTTAGGGCATAACGTAATCTCGGTGAGACCGATTAAACAAACTCGATAGAACCGATTTTGGTAATTAGCTAACCAGAGAGTTGGTCAGGCAAACTCGGTTGGACCGATTATCAAACTCGGCGGGACCGATTTTGGTAATGAGTCAACCAGGAAGTTTGCATTGTAATCTCGGTAGTACCGATTGCTCAAACTCGGTGAGACCGATTTTGATAATGGGCATACACAGAGAGATTACAATCCCATCTCGGTGAGACCGAGATCCCTATCGGTGAGACCGATTTGCCTAGGGTTTGTGGCAGTGGCTAAGACATCAAAACTCGGTGACGCCGGATAGAAAGAATCAGTGGGGCCGAGTTTGACTTTAGGTTTAGGACATATGTGGATGTGAGAAAGTGGTTGAGGGTTTTTGGATCATATCACTAAGCACATGAAGCAAGAGGCTCATTAAGCAACACCTCATACCTCCTTGATAGTATTGGCTTTTCCTATAGACTCAATGTGATCTGGGATCACTGAAATGTAAAATGAAGAGTCTTGAGCTTGAAGCTTGAGCCAATCCTTTGTCCTTAGCATCTTGAAGGAGTTCCCACATCCTTTAGTCCATGCCACTCCAATGTTGAACTTATCTGAAATATACTAGATAAAAGTGTTAGTCCAACAAGAGATATGTTGACATTAATTACCAAAACCACCTAGGGAGAACTTGTGCTTTCAATATCCCCCTTTTTGGTAATTGATGACAACATACATCAAAGCTTTAGATAAGGATATAAAGAATAGCAAGTAAAGCTTTGGAAAGACATGTAACAAGCATAGGCTCCCCCTACATGTATGCAATCATGTGAATATGAAATATAGAAGCATGTGAGAGCATAACCATGATAGAGCAGGCAATGTGTTACATGTATCTTGGCCATATGCATCAGAGCAAAAAAATATAAAAGGAAATACCTTCATGCCCATGAGTCCTTCTTGCAAACAGTATGTACATCAGCAAGAATTCCTCATACACGTGATTGTGATGCATATACTTACCTTGTAGTCTTGAGTAGGCTTAGGATGGAATGAACCTGTGTAAACAAGGTTAGATAACACATATACATCTACTAGCCAGAGCAAACCGAAGAAACCACAAGAGTAGCAAGACTGGGATGACATGTAGAGAGTGAGTACTAAGTACTACAGTTGATTAGACATGTCCCCAAGAGTAAAGATATGCAATGAATTTAAATGATTTCTTTCCCTTAGATGTCTTGCTCCCCCTGAATCTAGCATGGGATACTGGGAGAAGATAGGGAACAGAAAATCAGAGCTGAAAGATATAAAGAACATAGCTAATGCAAGCTAATGCAAATAAGCACATATGAACATGCCTTTCCCCTCAAGAAGACATGTGGCATCTCTCCTCTTGAACACCAAGCATATAGGATCCTTGAGAAATACTTTCTACTAGTATTCTCTCCCCCTGGAGATCTCTCTCTCTCCCCCTTGAAGGATCTCTCTCTCCCTCTGAGATGTGATCTCTCTCTCTAAATGATAAGCTTTGATGTGATCTCTCTCTCCCCCTTTGACATCAATTTCCAAGAGGGGCTTGATAAAGATGTAATCTCTCTCTCTCCCTCTGGAATTTGACGTGAATGGGTTTGATCCTTGAGTCACAACATAGAGAAATGATAAAAATGTGATTCTTGTAGAGGACAATATTCATTGAGTGGAGCTGGATCAGAAGAAGCACAGAATAAGTGGCAAACTGTTTTTCCTGTTGTGAAATCGGTGGCACCGAGTGGTATGCTTCGGTGGTACCGAGAGTTTTCGGTTGGACCGAAAATAACAAATTGGTGTAACCGAGTTCATCGCAAGGAAAACACTTGTCACCTCAGCTCACTAGACTAGAAAGATCTCACAAAGATTTGCAAGGAATTTACTGAATGACATGCAAAAAAATGCAGAGCAAACAGAAAGAAATCTAGATGAAGTAGCATGAGACAAATGCAAAAACACAGAAGAAAAACACAAGGGAACTTCATCTAGAGATGGTCGGCGACGAAGTCACCTATGTTAGAGTATATTGACTTAGGAGTCAAGTGAGATCACTTGATCATAGGTCATACTCATCGTTTAAGCTCAAAATGGGGTTGCCATTTTTCATTTAAGCATCTTGATGTATTCACATCTTGTCGAGCTGCTTTAGCTCATGACTTGGAGTAAAGCTTCTCTAAGATGGAATAACATACCTTGGTTGGTGGTGTTGTCCATGTAGTTGAACTTGTGTGAGTTGCTCGAGGTTGATGTAGCTCATCAAGAATTTGGAGCACCACTTGGAATTTGAGTCCATCTACCTACATGGGTTAGTTCTTGCAAGGAAGAGCACTTGTGTATCCAAAAATGACACTCATGAAGTTTAACATAGAATTTGTCAAAGGATATGTTCGAATGGTTTCGTGCTTCCTTGTCTTCAACCACCTTTGTGGAGACTTGGTGATGTAGAGATTGCTCAAGATATGAGTAGACTACAACCTCATGGAATTAGATTCAACCAAGTACCTACATGGGTTCGATAGCATGCAAGATACAAATATATCCAAGACATAAGATTTTCATCATAAGAGAAATATCAAGGATTAGTCATAAGCTCATGTCTTGCATGTATCCAATGGAGTTTCTACTCCAAGTTTGAAGCATCAATGATGTTCAATTCTCCTCTCAACCTGCAAAACACTTTCTCATCAAGAGGTTTAGTGAATATATCCGCTAATTGCTTTTCAGTGCGAACATGCTTAAGATCAATGTCACCCTTAGCAACATGATCTCGAATGAAATGATGACGAACTTCAATATGCTTAGTTTGAGAATGTTGCACAGGATTATAACCAATTTTGATAGCACTTTCATTGTCACAAAGCGATGGAACATGTTTCACATATATCCCATAATCTTTAAGAGTTTGGGTCATCCAAAGTAATTGAGCACAACATGAACCAGCGGCAATGTATTCCGCTTCGGCGGTGGATAAGGATACCGAGTTTTGTTTCTTGGAAGACCAAGACACAAGAGATCTACCAAGAAATTGACAAGTACCCAAAGTGGACTTTCTATCAACCTTGTCTCCGGCATAGTCCGAGTCGGAGTAGCCAACAAGATCGAACGAGGCCCTCTTAGGATACCAAATGCCAAAATTTGGTGTATGGATTAAGTATCTCACTATCCTTTTCACAGCCTTAAGATGACATTCTTTAGGAGCAGCTTGATATCATGCACACATGCACACACTTAGCATAATATCAGGTCGTGAAGCACATAGATATAACAATGAACCAATCATAGAGCGATAAACCTTTTGATCAACCGGTACACCATCTTTGGTCAAATCAAGATTTCCACTAGTAGGCATGGGTGTACACATACCTTTGCATTCTTGCATATTGAACTTCTTGAATAAGTTCTTAGTGTACTTCGTTTGAGATACAAAAGTACCTTCCTTAGTTTGCTTGATTTGCAACCCAAGAAAGAATTTGAGTTCACTCATCATTGACATCTCAAACTTTTCCGACATTAGCTTTCCAAACTTCTCACTAAAATGAGGGTTAGTTGAACCAAATATAATATCATCAACATAGATTTGGCACACAAATAGTTCACCATTAACCCTTTTAGTAAAGAGTGTGGAATCAATTTTCCCAATTTCAAAGCCTTTTTCAATAAGGAACTTGGTCAAGCATTTATACCATGCTCTAGGAGCTTGTTTAAGACCATAAAGAGCTTTGTGAAGTTTGTAAACATGATTGGGTTTCTTGGGATTGACAAAGCCAGGAGGTTGTTTAACATAAACTTCCTCCTCTATTTCTCCATTTAGAAAAGCACTTTTAATGTCCATTTGGTACAATGTGATATCATGGTGATTAGCATAGGCAAGTAAGATGTGAATAGACTCAAGCCTAGCAACGGGAGCATAAGTCTCACCATAGTCCATACCTTCAACTTGTGTGTAGCCTTGGGCGACGAGATGTGCTTTGTTGCGAACTACTTGTCCATCTTCATCTTGCTTGTTGCGAAACACCCATTTGGTACCGATGATGTTGTGGTTGTTGTCGGGCTTCTCAACCAGTGTCCAAACTTGGTTCCTCTCAAAGTTGTGTAGCTCTTCATGCATAGCATTTATCCTATCCGGATCTTCCAATGCTTCTTCGACCTTCATAGGTTCAATGCTAGAGATGAAATAATAGTTTTCACAAAAGTTAGCTAGACGAGTTTTAAAGCGAGTGATTCTCCCAGTTTGAATATCATTGTAGATTTGTTCGACGGGATGGTCTTTAGCAATTCTTGCTCGAACTCGTGAAAGCTTTTGCTTGGATCTTTGTTGAACATCTTCTTCATCTTGTTCTTCTTCTTGGCCTTCTTCATTGTTGGCGTTGTCATTCTCTTGTCGTGGTGGAGAAGGAGGTTGTTGACGTTCATCTTGATGCACTTCCTCGTTTCCTTCATCTTGGTGTGTCCCACTTGTGGATGCTTCCGTATCAACTCTTGGTTCACCTTGTCGTGAAGTAGAAGCTTCCACTTGGACGGACGAGGTACTCTCCTTCACCTCCGTTGGACGAACCTTGCCAATAGACAAGTCTTGGATTGCTTCTGAAGGATCTTTGTCTCCTACATCAATTGGCAGTTGCTCTACTTGCGAGCCGTTAGATTCATCAAACTTCACATCTACCGTCTCTTCAACCTTTCGAGTGAAATTGTTGTAGACATGGTATGTGTGAGAGTTTGAGCCATAACCTAGCAGGAAACCTTCATGAGACTTAGGAGCAAATTTAGAACGACGATGCTTATCAAGAATGTAGCACTTTGAGCCGAATACTCGAAAGTATCCAACTTGGGGTTTGTCACCGGTGAGGAGCTCGTATGCCGTCTTGCCAAGTAGCTTGTGAAGATACAAGCGATTTGTCGCATGACAAGCTGTCTCAACCTCTTCCGCCCAAAAGTGCTTCGGCGTTTTGTACTCATCAAGCATCGTTCTCGCCATTTCGATGAGCGTCCGGTTCTTCCTCTCAACAACTCCATTTTGTTGAGGTGTGTACGTAGCCGAGAACTAATGTGAAATCCCTTCTTCGTCAAGAAAGGTGTCCACATTTGCGTTCTTGAACTCCGTTCCGTTGTCGCTGCGAACCTTCTTGATCTTCACTTCAAACTGATTTTGTGCCTTCCTAGCAAAGTTTTTGAAGATCTTCTGAACCTGCGATTTATCATCGAGAAAGAACACCCACGTAAATCTGGAAAAATCATCGACTATAACTAGACCAAAAGAATTTCCACCGAGACTCTTGTAAGAGTTGGGACCAAAGAGATCCATGTGAAGTAGCTCAAGTGGCCTCCTTGTGGTCATAATGTTCTTCACGGGATGCCTTCCTCCATCCTGTTTACCTGCCTGACAAGCACTGCAAAGTCTATCCTTATCAAATATGACATCATTAACTCCAAGGATATGATTTCCCTTAATAAGCTTGTCAAGGTTTCTCATGCCAATGTGACCTAGTCGTCTATGCCATAACCAACCTTTTGAGGATTTAGCAATGAAGCAAGTTTTAGGTTGGGCCTTTTTAGTGAAATCAACAATGTAAAGATCACCTCTACATATGCCGGTAAAGACCATTTTAAGATTGTCTCGACGAAACACTTGGCAATCAACTTCAGTAAATAAGACATTGAAACCAAAGTCAGCGAGTCCAGATACTGAAAGTAAGTTGTATCCAAGAGATTCAACGAGCATGACATATTGTATGGAGCTATCATGTGAGATGGCCACCTTACCGAGGCCAACCACCTTACCCTTTGAGTTGTCACCGAAAGTGACATACTTTCGAGGACTATCATTATCAGCAAGCTCACGAAACTTGTCTTTATCTCCAGTCATGTGATCGGTACATCCACTGTCAAGGACCCATTCCTTTCCTCCTGACATATATCCCCGAAGATTTGCAATAAGACCAAAATGTCTCATTGCATCATCAAGATCGAAGTCACTATCATCATCCTCATCATAGTATCCATGTTCAACATTGTCATGTGGTGGATCAAATCGTAGAGAGGGTGATTCGTTAGAGTGATTTTGACAATGATCTTGTCTATGAATTTTTATAGCTTCGGAAATAATATCACTAATAATACCAACATTTCCTTTGGCACGCATAAGGTTTGTAAGCTCAAATAGACTATCACCAAACATAGGATCACTAGTATTCGTCTTACTCAAGGCAATAGACTTATGGAGAATTTCATCAAGATTTTTCAAAGAATAATCAGGAAATCGTTCCTCAAGAAATTTCCATATAGTGTAGGCACACTCAAGAGTAGGCAGTTTTATAATCAAGTTTTTAGGCAAGCCTCTAGTGATAAGATTAACAGTTCTAACATTCCTAATCATGTCAATTGACTCATCAACGGTAGGATGCATAGGATCAACACAAGGTGCACAAGGACTAGCAATGTACTTGTTCAAATGATATTGATTGAAAATTACAAGCATCTCATTTTTCCACTCATGAAAATACTCTCCATTAAGAATAGGCACTCTATGTCTAAGACTCCCCAAAGTAGACTCATCCATCTTCCTCCAATGGTGATTAAACCAAAGCAATGGAGAACAATGCTCTGATACCACTTGTAGGACCTTGAGAAGAGGTGTCTAGAGGGGGGTGATTAGACACTAAGTACCAAAGTTGCAGTTTTTAGCCTTTTTAAAACTAAGTGGAGTTTAGGCACAAGTTTAACATTCACAACACATAGCAAGCAAGCATGCAAAGAGTATATGGGCAGCGGAAAGTAAAGCATGCAACTTGCAAGAATGTAAAGGGAAGGGTTTGGAGGATTCAAACGCAATTGGAGACACGGATGTTTTTGACGTGGTTCCGATAGGTGGTGCTATCATACATCCACTTTGATGGAGACTTCAACCCACGAAGGGTAACGGCTGCGCGAGTGTAACAACCCAAAAATTTAACCAGGTTTTAGTTATTAAAATTTTGCCAAGAGTTTAAAATTTTTGCCTGCAAGAATAATTCTGTTGATTTCAAAACCTTTCTTTTAATATTAAGGATTTATTTTTTCCCAAGTGGATCCTTCCAAGCATATTGAACTTCTATGCCATCTCATTAAAACAATTTCCTAATCAGTAGGATTATTTATTAAAATTATTTCACCCTGGGCTATATTCATTAAAATGACTTGTTTGTAGTTTTGGAGCTCTTTTTGAACTACAACCATTTGATTAACTTAACTAAAAATTCCACCAAAATTTGGAGATGTCATGTGATGCCTCTAAATCACTTTTATGCAATAATATAGTTCATTCATTGCATATTTTGAGTGCTACACATGTTTTTCTTCTCTGGTCTAGTAGGCATTTTTGCACTGCAACCCTTTTAAATATTTGTTTCTAGCTTCCACCAAAATTATGGGATGTCAGTAGCAGCATATGATTCCATTATATGCATAGACCCAATGATGTTCTTTGAAAATTTTGAGTGTATCAACCTCATCTCCATTCTGGTTCATCATGATGGTTTGTACAGCAACCATATTATTGCTTGCTCTTTGGCCCTTGATTATTTCTCCTACTTGTAGTCCTCCATGCTAAACCCCTAAGTCCAGGAGAATACAACCATTGGCATATTTTTGGTTCATGAAATAATGCCATTCACATCCTGTCCAGATTTGAAGTTTTTCAAAACTTGCACTAGCAAGTTTCTCCTTTTTGCAAACTAACCTCACCACCCTCTTGTGCATCCAAGGAGACACTGATCTGGAAGATTTGGCTCCTCCAAGAATAGCCTAAGTGCCTGTGGCATTTTGTCAAACACCTGGAGTGCATGATCAGTTTTGACATGTATTGTTGTTGGCATTGTGAACTTGGTCTCCTGACCAAACCACCATGTCCCTTGTTACCCTTACTAAACCTAGCCTAGCCCTGGTTCTTTCCAGCCTCAACCATGCCCTCTAGGCCACCCTGGCATTTCGTCGAGCACATCCCGGGCATGCTCTGGACGCGCCCAGAGCGCGCGTATTACACGAGCGGCGCCCGAGCCGCCGCGTCACTCACCCCAGCCCGTGACCGACCGCAGCCGGCACGCCGTGTCCCCTTGCGCGCAGCATGATCCCCACTCACCGCAACGCGCCGAGCAGAGCCTCGCCGCGTCCCCGGCAAGCCAAGGGCTAGCCGCCACGGACGCCCGACAGCCCTGACTCAGGCCAGCGCCGCTAAAGCCACCCCGGCTCGCCACCTGCCCTTGTGAGCAGTACATGCTCATCCGCAAGCGTGTTCCCTAGCTCCCGTCGTCGCCACGACCCCCTTGCTGCTACAGAGAGTCGGTTTGATGTTGTTCTTATCACCGGCCGCCTCGGACCACCGTAGACACACTATATAAGGAGACCCGAGCTCAAGCCCACTCGGAGGCAGCTTCACACCGTCTTGCTAGTGCCCCCCTAGCCGCCAATTGGAGGGGAGCAGGCCATCTTCAACCTCTCCGGCGACTCCAGCCGCCGCCACTAACCAGGCCATTCCGGCGCAATGAAGGCATCCCCCTCTCCACTCTCTCCACCAGGAACTTTATCTTCCTTCCGTGATCACATTCCCCTACTCCATTTCGGTCGGGAACCACCGCGACCCCGAAACCACTTCGCCCCGAAGCTTTCCTCCGCCGCGAAGCTCGCCGCCGGCAACCCTCGCCGTCCCCGCCGACCCAGCGACTACCAGTAGGATCACCCTCGACCCGCGGATCCATTCCCGCCCTCAGCTTCCCTCAACGACCCGCCGTTCACCGGCGACAGTCGCCGGAGTTCCGCCTCCGCTCGGGATAGAGGGAGAAGAAGGAAGGCAGACTAGTCAAACATGACTAGTGGGCCCCCTGGACCCACTGTCAGTGGCCCCTGCGCGGTCCACGCTGATAAGTGGAGGCGTAAACCCTCAAGAATGCCTCCTCTGCCAGAAAGCGTAATCTCGTTTGAAACGTTTTCTTTTTCTGTTTTTATTAAAAACAGATTTTGACCAAATCTTTGACTGGCTATAACTTTTTAAATATAACTCCAAATGAATTGATTCTTTTTCCTACATCTCTCAAATTCTGTCTAGTTTATTTTAAGATTTATTTGGAAATTTTTCAAACAACTTTTTGTGCTGTTTTTATTTTTGTGTGTTAATTCATTTACATTTTCAAAAATAGGATTTTTGAAGAGAGGAGAAGTATTTCAAGAGTTTGAAATACACCCTGCCTTCTCATGACCTGAAGGCAAGCATTCTGAACCCCGGCATAATATTTTTGTGTGTTCGATGACACGTTTATAACATCACCTCACTTGGAGAAACTTGTTATTTCATGTGATATGATCATATGCATGGGTGCATGTTATTGATTTCCATGCTGTTGGAAATGAACACACTTGTGATGAAAATCATCCTCATGTGCCTTGCATGCATACCGGCAGGAACCCGGGAAAACCTCTGCCTTGGGTAGGCATGAGTTTGTCGCTGGTTTCCGTTGGGACGGTTATGTCCGGTATGGCATGGTAAGGTATAATGAGCGGTGATCCTGTTGGTTGAAATGTTGTTGTTATACATGACATGCAGGGAAGATTATAAACCTCCTGGGTCGACCGTAGATCGAGTCTTGTTCCAGTAACCCCCATACTTGTTCCGTACTACCACTCGTCTCTACAACAAGTAGGGTACGGTTCAGTAATTTGTCAACCCCTTTCTAGCACACACCGTACAGAGGGGCCGGGATGAGGGTACCACGGCCATGGATTAAAGCCAGTCATCCGGTCAGGGGGCATGGGTGTTTTCGGTTGTAGCCGAGGGGGTAGCTTCCCCAGTTTTGCGCGCGGTATAAATTTTGTGATCCCATGCTAATCGAGGTTGTAGCCTCCCCACTTAGAGTTTGCTTGACAGGTGTCGTGGGTGATTCCAGACACGTGTGAGTTAAGATGGTGTGTGCAAGTCAGGTGCGTTTTCATTTAAAAGACCGTAGACGGAATTAGTCTCGATGGACTAATAGAATCCGTTACTCGTGGGTAAAGAGTACACCCTCTGTAGAGATTAAATCTATTCGAATAGCTGTGTCCATGGTTAAGGATTACAGTCTGGGAGGGGTCAAGTGTCGGTCTTAGTGTTGGTCTTCGGAGGTGAAAATGTTAAACCAGAACGGAAATTACTACTTGTGACTTGGGAATATTATTCTTTTGTTGTGGACTAACCCGTGATATTTTTGGTATTATCGAATACTCCTGGGATGGTTCTACCTCCGGGATATTCACTATGATTGTTTCTTTTAAAGCCCTGTATGTGGTGTCGCTCAGACGCCCGACTGTGGCATTTCTTTTAAAGTCCTGTATGCGGTGTCGCTCAGACGCCTGACTGTGGCATTTCTTTTAAAGCCCTTTATGTGGTGTCGCTCAGACGCTCGACTGTGGCATTTCTTTGAAAGCCATGTATGTGGTGTCGCTCAGAC
>NC_057801.1:138046145-138052848 GCF_018294505.1 Triticum aestivum
AAAGTCCTGTATGCGGTGTCGCTCAGACGCCCGACTATGGCATTTCTTTTAAAGCCCTTTATGTGGTGTCGCTCAGACGCCCGACTGTGGCATTTCTTTGAAAGCCCTGTATGTGGTGTCGCTCAGACGCCCGACTGTGGCATTTCTTTTAAAGCCCTGTATGTGGTGTCGCTCAGACGCCCGACTATGGCATTTCTTTGTTGTTTATTTCATAATTTTAATATTGCTAAGTTATTGCATATTCATAATTAACATGCTTATACGCATCCGAGTTATATTTATATTTTGTGACTGACGTCATGAGTATAAAATATTTTCAGCACATCATTATATTATTCTTGTGTTTCATAATGTTTGTGAGTACATTCAAAGTACTCACTGGCTTGTCCCTGGCTATTGTCTTGGCCAGATTTCTTGCGCGGAAAGGAGCGACCATGTTGACAGCCCCGGAACCTAAGCAAAGGTGATAGCAGCCTCGCGAAGATAGGAGTTAACCTGGTCAGCTGTTCCCGTGGGAAATGGAGTCCCATAGACACTGATGATTCACAACCCGCTTCTGCCATCAACCACTAGAAACCATTTGTTGTACTCACAGACCAGAATGGTCTTGTACTACATATTTTGTATTTGCTTGGAATTTCTGTATCAAGTTGGAGCCTCATCAGCTAACAGTAATCCTGGGGCTGATGAGCACGACGGTCTCTTTCTGGGAATTGATACCCAGAAAAACCGGTCGTGACAGACTTGGTATCAGAGTCAGGCTGACCATTGGCTAATCCTATCTTAGCCAGGTCGAAAATCTTAGGCAAACCAACCCACCAGACCTTAACCAAACCCCAGCCGAGCTTCTCATACAAGATAGCCACACAGTGACCCCGACACTTTTGGCAGTCGGTGCCCAACCTATCAACCTAGCCTGTTGATCACGCGCCAGTAACCAGCGCCCAAGATGTCTACTTCACAAGCGTGCGAAGGAAGACTCCGTTCCCTTTTTCTATAAAAAGGGCACGCTAGCCCCAACCCAGCACGGCACAGCCTCTTCCCAATCCTAGCCACAATGCCTGGTCCCATAGTGCACAATGAGACCACAGCAACCAACCTTGGAGGTTTTGTGACCATACTCACAAACCTCATCCGTCGTGCCTATGTGTTAGAAGAGCCTCCAGAATATGTTGTGTACCAAGGGTCCATGAGCGGTGAGAGCCGTCAATCCTGGGCCACTGTGCACATCTACGGTAGGGGTCTATCTCCAGAACGCCCCTACAGGTTCACTGGAAGAACAACTTCCTTCGAGCCACAAGCCATCCAGCTAGCTGCTCGAGAAGCTATAGTTCAACTTCGGCAGTTGTCGCCCAGAGTTGACTGTCGCTCGTTCTACTACTACCCCAGGCGTGAAGGGTATGGTAGACCACCCCAAGTGGCCAACGGAGATCATGAGACAGATCCCGCATTGTTGCACCTAGTGCACTATGTAAGTGCGCTAGAGGCATTGTTTGATCAAATCACTATTGATCTGATCGCAGCTCGAGGAGAGCTGGTTCGCCGAGCCCCGGCAAGCAGGGAAGCCGAGTCCGACGCCGACAACCCAGTCGTGCTGTTTGTACACCCGGTCGAGACCCTGAGGTCAACTCCAACCAGCGACCAAGGTGTCTTGATGACCCCAGAAGTGCTTCATCACCTTTTGGGAGCACACTCCAACGAGATTGTGGCAAACAATCCCCGTGATGGTCATCATCGCTACCCCGACCCTGCAGTTCCTCTGCCATCTCCGACTAATCCCGGCAGTGAGACCCGTGGAGAAGCCTCGACATCCACCAGACACGCCCGTTTAGACGTAAACGAGGTAGACTAGCTGTACGAGTAGTACCGAGTCTCAGTGTATCCTCGCTTTGTAATCGTGCGACCTTGTATTTAAACGCAGCCTGTCGTTGTGCCTCTGTTTTAATAGTAGCCTAGCATATTTTGTCAGCGCATAGTTGCATATTTTCCGGGCACAGCTACCAAAACCAACCCCGACGACAACCACAGTAACACGTCTCTTTATGAGGTATGTGTATCTCTGACACTGACCCGACCTTTGGAGCTAAGCTGGTAAATTTATTACCTTTCACCACGGTGAAATGACCCAGCTCCTTGCTATATAAAGGCCACCTTGTGATCTTACCCAGCACCCCACATCTTGTGCACCACCCTCACAACCTTTTTCCTGTCATGCCGAGCCCCAGTATTCATCTGAGAACCCCAGATGCAACCCCAGGTAGCTTTGTCAAGATATTGTGGGACTTTACCCGCAGTACTATGGGTTCTACCTATCCACCCCAGTACGAGCTGTTCAAATCGAGAATCACTTTTTCCACCTCGGAATATTGGGCAGCAGTACACATCCCTCCCATAGAATCCAATCAAGATCCAACGAAAGTTTCCTTCGTGGGTAAATCTATGCAAACCCCACACCTGGCCATAGAAGCTGCTGCGAAAGAAGCGATTGCCCACCTTCGATCCGCAGTACCCTATGCCCACGAGCGAGGATATTATTACTTTCCGAGCCGTGCAGCACCCGGAGGAGTAACATCTTTCCCCGGTGGGCGGATTGAGAAAGACCCAGTACTGGCCAACCTCATCCAATACATCATCGCGCAAGAGCATTTGAATCAGCGAGTGATGGATTATCTCCAGAATCTCACTCATCTGAACCCTCAGGTTAAAATCGGCAGACCACTGAGGCCCGATCCGGAGAGACTCATACATCACCTGGTCAATCCACTTCCTCCAATTGAGGAGGAGTATATCCCTTTACCAGAGACATTTTATCGAGACCCCGTCCAGTTACCATTCTCATTTTAGACGCCACTGCTGTGTTTGTTATTGTAGCATTTATTACTACGTTGTAACTTGTGCATGGTACCTCGGATTTGTGCGACGAGTCGTGTATTCAGTTTCTACTAGTATGACTAGTTTTCTTCATGACTAACTCATGTAACCACGAAAAAAAATCCTAGAATAAGATTTCTTTTCCCTAAGTTGCTGCAACGTTTATCCCCTCACTACATGGGTTATTTTTATTCGCGCAGCACCACGGCAACAGACTCACAACCCCTCAAACACTTAAGGAGTATTTTATTTTTCACAACGGCTCTTAGCAAATCTCGAGGACGAGATTTTTCTTAAGGGGGTAGTAACTGTAACACCCCAAAAATTTAACCAGGTTTTAGTTATTAAATTTTTGCCAAGAGTTTAAAATTTTTGCCTGCAAGAATAATTATGTTGATTTCAAAACCTTTCTTTTAATATTAAGGATTTATTTTTTCCCAAGTGGATCCTTCCAAGCATATTGAACTTCTATGCCATCTCATTAAAACAATTTCCTAATCAGTAGGATTATTTATTAAAATTATTTCACCCTGGGCTATATTCATTAAATTGACTTGTTTGTAGTTTTGGAGCTCTTTTTGAACTACAACCATTTGATTAACTTAACTAAAAATTCCACCAAAATTTGGAGATGTCATGTGATGCCTCTAAATCACTTTTATGCAACAATATAGTTCATTCATTGCATATTTTGAGTGCTACACATGTTTTTCTTCTCTGGTCTAGTAGGCATTTTTGCACTGCAACCCTTTTAAATATTTGTTTCTAGCTTCCACCAAAATTATGGGATGTCAGTAGCAGCATATGATTCCATTATATGTATAGACCCAATAATGTTCTTTGAAAATTTTGAGTGTATCAACCTCATCTCCATTCTGGTTCATCATGATGGTTTGTACAACAACCATATTATTGCTTGCTCTTTCGCCCTTGATTCTTTCTCCTACTTGTAGTCCTCCATGCTAAACCCCTAAGTCCAGGAGAATACAACCATTGGCATATTTTTGGTTCATGAAATAATGCCAATCACATCCTGTCCAGATTTGAAGTTTTTCAAAACTTGCACTAGAAAGTTTCTCCTTTTTGCAAACTAACCTCACCACCCTCTTGTGCATCCAAGGAGACACTGATCTGGAAGATTTGGCTCCTCCAAGAATAGCCTAAGTGCCTGTGGCATTTTGTCAAACACCTGGAGTGCATGATCAGTTTTGACATGTATTGTTGTTGGCATTGTGAACTTGGTCTCCTGACCAAACCACCATGTCCCTTGTTACCCTTACTAATCCTAGCCTAGCCCTGGTTCTTTCCAGCCTCAACCATGACCTCTAGGCCACCCTGGCATTTCGTCAAGCACATCCTGGCCGTGCTCTGGACGCGCCCAGAGCGCGCGTATTACACGAGCGGCGCCCGAGCCGCCGCGTCACTCACCCCAGCCCGTGACCGACCGCAGCCGGCACGCCGTGTCCCCTTGCGTGCAGCATGCTCCCTACTCACCGCAACGCGTCGAGCAGAGCCTCGCCGCGTCCCCGGCAAGCCAAGGGCTAGACGCCACGGCCGCCCGACAGCCCTGACTCAGGCCAGCGCCGCCCAAGCTACCCCGGCTCGCCACCTGCCCTTGTGAGCAGTACGTGCTCATCCGCAAGCATGTTCCCTAGCTCCCGTCGTCACCACGACCCCCCTGCTGCTACAGAACGTCGGTTCGCTGTTGTTCTTATCACCGGCCGCCTCGGACCACCCTAGCCACACTATATAAGGAGACCCGAGCTCAAGCCCACTCGGAGGCAGCTTCACACCGTCTTGCTAGTGCCCCCCTAGCCGCCAATTGGAGGGGAGCAGGCCATCTTCAACCTCTCCGGCGACTCCAGCCGCCGCCACTAACCAGGTCATTCCGGCGCAACGAAGGAATCCCCCTCTCCACTCTCTCCACCAGGAACTTTATCTTCCTTCCATGATCACATTCCCCTACTCCATTTCAGTCGGGAACCACCGCGGCCCCGAAACCACTTCGCCCCGAAGCTTTCCTCCGCCGCGAAGCTCGCCGCCGGCAACCCTCACCGTCCCCGCCGACCCAGCGACTACCAGTAGGATCACCCTCGATCCGCGGATCCATTCCCGCCCTCAGCTTCCCTTAAGGACCCGCCGTTCGCCGGCAACAATCGCCGGAGTTCCGCCTCCGCTCGAGATAGAGGAAGAAGAAGGAAGGCAGACTAGTCAAACATGACTAGTGGGCCCCCTGGACCCACTGTCAGTGGCCCCTACGTGGTCCATGCTGATAAGTGGAGGCGTAAACCCACAAGTACGCCTCCTCTGCCAGAAAGCGTAATCTCGTTTGAAACATTTTCTTTTTTTGTTTTTATTAAAAACAGATTTTGACCAAATCTTTGACTGGCTATAACTTTTTAAATATAACTCCAAATGAATTGATTCTTTTTCCTACATCTCTCAAATTCTGTCTAGTTTATTTTAAGATTTATTTGGAAATTTTTCAAACAACTTTTTGTGCTGTTTTTATTTTTGTGTGTTAATTCATTTACATTTTCAAAAATAGGATTTTTGAAGAGAGGAGAAGTATTTCAAGAGTTTGAAATACACCCTGCCTTCTCATGACCTGAAGGCAAGCATTCTGAACCCCGGCATAATATTTTTGTGTGTTCGATGACACGTTTATAACATCACCTCACTTGGAGAAACTTGTTATTTCATGTGATATGATCATATGCATGGGTGCATGTTATTGATTTCCATGCTGTTGGAAATGAACACACTTGTGATGAAAATCATCCTCATGTGCCTTGCATGCATACCGGCAGGAACCCGGGAAAACCTCTGCCTTGGGTAGGCATGAGTTTGTCGCCGGTCTCCGTTGGGACGGTTATGTCCGGTATGGCATGGTAAGGTATAATGAGCGGTGATCCTATTGGTTGAAATGTTGTTGTTATACATGACATGCAGGGAAGATTATAAACCTCCTGAGTCGACCGTAGATCGAGTCTTGTTCCAGTACCCCCCATACTTGTTCCGTACTACCACTCGTCTCTACAGCAAGTAGGGTATGGTTCAGTAATTTGTCAACCCCTTTCTAGCACACACCGTACAGAGGGGCCGGGATGAGGGTACCACGACCATGGATTAAAGCCAGTCATCCGGTCAGGGGGCATGGGTGTTTTTGGTTGTAGCCGAGGGGGTAGCTTCCCCAGTTTTGCGCGCGGTATAAATTTTGTGATCCCATGCTAATCGAGGTTGTAGCCTCCCCACTTAGAGTTTGCTTGACAGGTGTCGTGGGTAATTCCAGACACGTGTGAGTTAAGCTGGTGTGTGCAAGTCAGGTGCGTTTTCATTTAAAAGATCGTAGACGGAATTAGTCTCGATGGACTAATAGAATCCGTTACTCGTGGGTAAAGAGTACACCCTCTGCAGAGATTAAATCTATTTGAATAGCCGTGTCCATGGTTAAGGATTACAGTCTGGGAGGGGTCAAGTGTCGGTCTTAGTGTCGGTCTTCGGAGGTGAAAATGTTAAACCAGAACGGAAATTACTACTTGTGACTTGGGAATATTATGATTATTCTTTTGTTGTGGACTAACCCGTGATATTTTGGTATTATCGAATACTCCTGGGATGGTTCTACCTCTGGGATATTCACTATGATTGTTTCTTTTAAAGCCCTGTATGTGGTGTCGCTCAGACGCCCGACTGTGGCATTTCTTTTAAAGTCCTGTATGCGGTGTCGCTCAGACGCCCGACTGTGGCATTTCTTTTGAAGCCCTTTATGTGGTGTCGCTCAGACGCCCGACTGTGGCATTTCTTTGCAAGCCCTGTATGTGTTTTCGCT
>NC_057801.1:138053058-138067172 GCF_018294505.1 Triticum aestivum
GCATTTCTTTTAAAGTCCTGTATGCGGTGTCGCTCAGACGCCCGACTGTGGCATTTCTTTTAAAGCCCTTTATGTGGTGTCGCTCAGACGCCCGACTATGGCATTTCTTTGAAAGCCCTGTATGTGGTGTCGCTCAGACACCCGACTGTGGCATTTCTTTTAAAGCCCTGTATGTGGTGTCGCTCAGACGCCCGACTGTGGCATTTCTTTGTTGTTTATTTCATAATTTTAATATTGCTAAGTTATTGCATATTCATAATTAACATGCTTATACGCATCCGAGTTATATTTATATTTTGTGACTGACGTCATGAGTATAAAATATTTTCAGCACATCATTATATTATTCTTGTGTTTCATAATGTTTGTAAGTACATTCAAAGTACTCACTGGCTTGTCCCTGGCTATTGTCTTGGCCAGATTTCTTGCGCGGAAAGGAGCGACCGTGTTGACAGCTCCGGAACCTAAGCAAAGGTGATAGCAGCCTCGCGAAGATAGGAGTTAACCTGGTCAGCTGTTCCCGTGGGAAATGGAGTCCCATAGACACTGATGATTCAGAACCCGCTTCCGCCATCAACCATTAGAAACCATTTGTTGTACTCACAGACCAGAATGGTCTTGTACTACATATTTTGTATTTGCTTGGAATTTCTGTATCAAGTTGGAGCCTCATCAGCTAACAGTAATCCTGGGGCTGATGAGCACGACGGTCTCTTTCTGGGAATTGATACCCGGAAAAACCGGTCGTGACAGCAAGTCCACGGAGGGCTCCACCCAAGAAGGGTCCACGAAGAAGCAACCTTGTCTATCCCACCATGGCCGTCGCCCACGAAGGACTTGCCTCACTAGTGGTAGATCTTCACGAGGTAGGCGATCTCCTTGCCCTTACAAACTCCTTGGTTCGACTCCACAATCTTGTCGGAGGCTCCCAAGTGACACCTAGCCAATCTTGGAGACACCACTCTCCAAGAAGTAACAAATGGTGCGTTGATGATGAACTCCTTGCTCTTGTGCTTCAAATGATAGTCTCCCCAACACTCAACTCTCTCTCATATGATTTGGACTGGTGGAAAGAGGATTCGAGTGGAAAGCAACTTGGGGAAGGCTAGAGATCAAGATTCATAGGGTAGGAATGGAATATCTTGGCCTCAACACATGAGTAGGTAGTTCTCTCTCAGAAATAGGATGCTGGAAGTGTAGGTTTAGTCTGATGGCTCTCTCCACGAATGAAGAGGAGGTGGAGGGGTATATATAGCCTCCACACAAAATCTAACCGTTACACACAATTTACCAAACTCGGTGGGACCGATTCAACAGACTCGGTCGGACCAATTTAGTAAACCTAGTGACCGTTAGGATTTTCGGTGGGACCGAAATGCAACTCGGTAGGACCGATATGGTTAGGGTTAGGGCATAACGTAATCTCGTGAGACCGATTACACAAACTCGGTAGAACTGATTTTGGTAATTAGCTAACCAGAGAGTTGGTCAGGAAAACTCGGTTGGACCGATTATCAAACTCGGTGGGATCGATTTTGGTAATGAGTCAACCAGGAAGTTTGCATTGTAATCTCAGTAGTACCGATTGCTCAAACTCGGTGAGACCGATTTTGATAATGGGCATACACAGAGAGATTACAATCCCATCTCGGTGAGACCGAGATCCCTATCGGTGAGACCGATTTGCCTAGGGTTTGTGGCAGTGGCTAAGACATCAAAACTCAGTGGTGCCGGATAGAAAGAATCAGTGGGGCCGAGTTTAACTTTAGGTTTAGGACATATGTGGATGTGAGAAAGTGGTTGAGGGTTTTTGGATCATATCACTAAGCACATGAAGCAAGAGGCTCATTAAGCAACACCTCATCCCTCCTTGATAGTATTGGCTTTTCCTATAGACTCAATGTGATCTGGGATCACTGAAATGTAAAATGAAGAGTCTTGAGCTTGAAGCTTGAGCCAATCCTTTGTCCTTAGCATCTTGAAGGAGTTCCCACATCCTTTAGTCCATGCCACTCCAATGTTGAACTTATCTGAAATATACTAGATAAAAGTGTTAGTCCAACAAGAGATATGTTGACATTAATTACCAAAACCACCTAGGGAGCACTTGTGCTTTCACCCTTAGTCCAGGCCTCCCTCAGTAGCCCCTAAACCAGGCTTCAATGACGAGGTGTCCAGCACGCAGATTGTCTTCGGCATTGCAAGGTGGGTTCCCCTTTCCGAATACTCCAAGATAGTCTTCAGACGCAACAAACGTGTCTGGATCTGTAACACAAGTACTGCACACACACAAACGCAGAGAGTATAATATTTCACGAGTCCAATTCACCGACAACTTCTTTGCAATGTGACATCATGTCTACCCGGTCATTATTTTGAACTGTTTCTCGTCCTGCGGTTCCATGTTTCGAGGAACTGTTTTTATTGGCATGTCTTGTCGAAGTAGAGATCATGTCCCCTTATTGCGGGATCCTCATCAATATGGGCATGGGTAACCCAACCGTCCGTTGGCATGATTCATTAGGAATAGGCAGGTTTCTAGGTTTAGGAGGAGGCATTCGATATCTATTGCCTTTATAAAGGAGCCAAGGGTCGCCTCTTTCTTTTACGCCGAGCCCTTCCAACCTTGAGTTCCAGCACCCAAGGTTCGACTTCATCGCTTCCAGCTTCCCAGTCATGTCCGGACCCAAACCACAAGGTTAGTGGGTGGCTTCCTCCGTTATAGAGGAAGACATTTTGAAGGTCCGGGTGGCCAGATATGTGACCACGGAGATCCCCCACAGACTTCCTGCCCAAGGACAGGTTATTTCGACTCCTAGATCTGGCGAGAGGGTAGTATTCATCTCTCACTTCCTCTGAGGGCTAGGATTTGCTCTTCATCCCTTTGTTTGGGGGATCATGTTTTATTAGGGACTAGATTTTCACAATCTAGCCCCAGATTCTTTCCTCCACGTCTCATTGTTTATCATCGTGTGTGAGGCCTTCCTTTGTATTCCCCCACACTTCGGTTTATGGCTCAAGACCATTAGTGTGAAGCCGAAGGTGGTCGACAGGAAAAAGGCGAAGCATGGTGGTGCTACAGTGAGCATGCTTACCCATGCTGTCTGGCCAAAAGGCTCCTTCACCGAAACTTCCAACCTATGGCAGCGGGACTGGTTTTACGTCATTGAACCCCGCGGTACGAAGTGGGCAGCTATACCTGCGTTCCACTCTAGCCCTCCATTACAACTTGCATCATGGATTAACAAGGGGCTGGACTGGGGATCAGTTGATGAAGTGCAGACTCTACAGCGCCGCATCCCAAGCCTCCTTGAGAAGGACATCGATCTTGTCAACGTGATTCAAGTAATGCTAGTCCGCCGAGCCCTGCCATGCCAGCGTCGTCCTCTCCATATGTGGGTGTTTAATCCGGAAGGACCGCGGACCTGTAGCGACCAGACCTCAAACAGTCTAATCTCTGTGCATCAGTGTCATCCCTGGATCGGTAATGCTGACACGCACAGTACTTGAAGGATTTATAACAGAGTAGCAATCACACACTTATTACATCGAATGTCTCAAAAGAGAACTTATTACAATAAATATGGCTTAATGCCATCTAAAAACGATAACGGCAGAAGGCTTGGAAGATAAAGGGAGTCCATCAACTACAAGGCATCACTAGGTGAAAGATCACGACCTAAGGCACCTTACTCGTCATCTAAAAAGTCTGCAACATGAATGTTGCAACCCGAAACGGGTCAGCACATGGAATATGCTGGCAATGTAACACATAGAGAGTAATGAACAGAATAATGCTATCACTACATGCATATATGGCTAGTGGAAAGCTCTATGGTAATAGTTTTGCATAAAGCCAATTTTTCCCTACTACAAAGGAATAAATTTTATTTAACTATTATGGTGGTTGTTAAACATTGAGAAGCTAATCCCCATCTCAATCCAAATTAAGCATCATCATTAAAACCCAATCAATTTATATTAAGAGTGATGAGATCCACATGATAACACAGGAACAAGATACTCAAAACGTCCATAACCGGGGACACGGCTAACCATGATTAGTTTGTACACTCTGCAGAGGTTTGCGCACTTTTCCCACAAGACTCGATCTCCTCCGTTGGATTTCTCGCACTACATGATGTTTGAGAAATGGATGACCGAGATATAGTCTTTCAGAAGCATTTACTCTTTACTCTGGGTAGACAGTACCAACCTGCATCCCCTACATCTGCTAGCATACCATTGAAAGAGGTCACGCAACCTACTCAACTATGCTACATCCCATAATAGCTTGCGGGTGCACATGGAAGTTTCTAGCATGAGTAATCTTATGATCCCTTTGAGCCTGGGTGGCGGTCCATAAGAGAATCACACGGTACCCCGGGATTTCCAAAAATGCAGGCAACACTGGGTTCCCCAGGTGCCTCAATCCACCGAGATGTGTATTAAAGTAGCCACCTTAAGTTAACCATCAATTAAACACTCACATCTATCATGGATACACTCACCCAATCCACATCTACAAGCATATCATAGCAGTATAAGCAAAAGTAGAAGTGTCTCCCAAAGGTTTGATAATAACCAGGACAATAGGTACTACCTCATCTACTTCCCAAAACCCACATATTAATCAGATCCTAATCATACAATTGTTTGAGGATTGATCTAATGCAATAAAACTGGGTAGTAAAGAGGTATGATCAAAGTGTTACTTGCCTTGCTGATGACCCATGAAACCTAGAGACTCGTAGTAGCACGCTTCACACTCCGGGTACTCTCTAGTAAACAAACAAGCATACCATAAGCACTCAACTACAAGCACGGGTGAAACTCAAATAAGAGATCTAACCAGAAAGTTTAACTTAAGAATTCCGGTTCGCAAAAAGAATCAAATCAAACGAACCAACGAAACTCAAACTTCTAAAGAAACAAGCTTCGTTTAATAATTTGGACTTAATTCAAATTTTACAGTAGCAAAAAATTGGTTAAACAGAAAGAGGGTTTCAAGATGAAACTCTAGGCGCTTGAATTGCCTGATTCTGATAAACGAGCGAAAAGATAAACTAAAACGAAAATCAGGGCAGAAATCACGATCGAAAATAATCATGGAAAAACCCTGGAAAAAGAAAAACTAATGAACAGGCCAACGAATGAACGTTCATTGTCCATGGCTAAATGGAGAACAACGTTCGTTAAAACGGATGAACAAGCGGACGCTCGCTAAATAATTAAACCAGAAAACCGACCGATCAAGAAAAAAACAAAACTAGGTTTTTCTCAAAAAAATGACGAACAGCGGCGGCGGCTACCTCCGGCGAGGTCCGGCGGCGGCGGGGCTCCGGTGAGGCATCGGTGGGGTGCGGCGGTGGTGAGGCGCGGCGATGGGAGGCGGCGGCGCGGCAGCGGTGAGGCGCGGGTGGCGGCTCGGCGGCGGAGCGGCGCGGATCTGAGGTGGCGGCAGTGGCGGAGCGGGGTGGTGGGTGGTGGTGGTGGCGGGTGGTGGCAGGGTATATAAAGAGGGGGGGCGGCGCCTTGGGGAAGGGGCGAGGAGGAGGAATCCTCCCCGGACTTGGCGGCTGCGGCGTGCGCCGGCCGGACTCCGGCTCAGAGTCAGTCGGGCGGAGGCGGGGCGAGGCCGACCTGGCTCGGCTGTGCCGCTGGCCTAGTCGGGCACGCACATTTTTTTTAAATAACATACCGTCGAAAATAAAACCTAGAGAAATAAATAAAAATCTAAAAATGCCAAAACAAATGTTCACTGTCTAAATAAAATATTTAGAACAAGATGAACATTTTCTTGGCCCTAAAATGCAATTTTGAAAACGTGCAATTTTTCTAATTCAAATAAAATTTGCAATAAACTTCAATTAAATAAATAAATTGATTTTAATATTTTTTCTCTAATATTTCATTTATTTTGGAGAAGTCATTTTATCTCCTCTCATATATTTTTATATTAGAAATATTAGGAAGAAAAATAATCAAACCAATTGATCCTCTTTTCAAAATTTGAGAAAAACTCAAATGTGAAAATAATGAAATCCCCAACTCTCTCCGTGGGTCCTTGAGTTGCGTAGAATTTCTAGGATCAAGCCAAGATGCAATAAAATATGATATGCAATGATGATCTAATGTATAACATTCCAAATTGAAAATTTGGGATGTTACATACCTACCCCGCTTAATATGAATCTCGCCCTCGAGATTTGGGTTGGCTACAAAAATAGGTGAGGGTGGTCCTTCCGTAGGTCTTCGCCTCGCTCCCAGGTGGCTTCATCCTCGGTATGGTGGCTCCACTAGACTTTGCAGAACTTGATGACCTTGTTGTGCATGACTCGGCTGGCAAACTCGAGAATCTTGACTGGTGTCTCCTCGTAGATCAAATCGCTATCCAACTGAATCGCTTCCAGTGGCACTGTATCTCTTAGTGGAATATCAGCCATCTCTGCGTGGCACTTCTTCAGCTGGGAAACGTGGAACACATCATGAACTCCTGACAATCCTTCGGGCAACTACAATTTGTAGGCAACTTCTCCCATACGCTCCACAACCTTGCATGGTCCCAAAAAACATGGTGCTAACTTTCCCTTAACTCCAAAATGCTTAACTCCTCGAAGTGGGGACACCCGAAGATAAACTCTGTCTCCAACTTCGTAAATTGTCTCCTTGCATTTCGAATCCGCATAGCTCTTCTGCCTGGACTGGGCTACCTTGAGTCTATCGCGAACCAGCTTAACCTTCTCTTCAGACTCTTTGATCAAATCTGGTCCAAACAAATGACGGTCTCCAACTTCACCCCACAACAACGGTGTCCTGCACCTCCTTCCGTACAAAGCTTCGAAAG
Organism: Triticum aestivum; assembly: GCF_018294505.1. Classification (NCBI taxonomy): domain Eukaryota; kingdom Viridiplantae; phylum Streptophyta; class Magnoliopsida; order Poales; family Poaceae; genus Triticum; species Triticum aestivum. The sequence goes on from NC_057801.1 coordinate 138,059,906, forward strand.
GGGCCATGTTCAGACTGGCTTGATAACTGTTGTTGTAAGAGAACTCTACATAAGGCAAATTGTCGTCCCAACTAGATCCATCACCTAGCGCACAAGCTCTCAACATGTCTTCCAAAATCTAATTGACTCTCTCGGTGTGTCCATCTGTTTGCAGATGAAAGGCTGTACTGAACTCTAGCCTGGTACCCAAAGTTTTGTGCAACTGATTCCAGAACTTTGAGGTAAACTGGGTTCCTCTATCTGATATGATGGTCCTCAGAACTCCAGGCAGACATACGATCATGGTCATATCTATCTTTGCCAACTTAGCACTGGTATAAGTGGTCTTCACTGGGATGAAATGGGCTACCTTCGCCAAATGATCGACTACAACCCATATCGAGTCATAGCCTGAGCGAGTCCTGGGCAATCCCGTGATAAAATCCATGCCTAGCTTATCCCACTTCCATTCGGGTATCAACAATGGATGTAACAAACCTGCTGACTTCTGATGCTCTACCTTTACTCTGACATACATCACAAACTGCTACATACTCTGCAATATCTTTCTTCATTCCAGTCCACCAAAAAGTGTCCTTCAAATCCAGATACATCTTGGTATTTCCTGGGTGAATCGAATACGGTGAATCATGGGCCTCCTGCAAAATCAACTTCTCGATCTCCGGATCATTAGGCACATAAACGTGGTCTTCAAACCATACGGTATCGTTCTCATCCTCACGGAATCCCTTAGCTTTTCCTTTGCTCATCTTTTCCTTTATCTCGCCAATCTCCTTGTTAGTCTTCTGAGCTTCTCTGATCTTATCCATCAAAGTAGACTGAATCTCCAATGTTGCTACATAGCCTCTCGGAACTATCTCCAAACATAGCTCGCGAAGATCCTCGGCTAACTCCTTGGGTAACTCTCCGTTCATGAGTGTGTTGACATGGCTCTTGTGGCTCAACGCATCAGCAACTACGTTAGTCTTTCCTGGATGATAATGCAACCTCATATCATAATCCTTAATGAGCTCCAACCATCTCCTTTGCCTGAGATTCAATTCCTTCTGCGTGAAGATATACTTCAAACTCTTGTGATCCGTGTACACCTCACAATGGTTTCTGATGAGAAAGTGTCTCCATGTCTTCAATGCATGCACTACAGCTGCTAACTCCAAATCATGTGTAGCATAGTTCAACTCATGGGGTTTAAGCTGTCATGAGGCGTAAGAAACAACTCTTCCCTCCTGCATAAGCACTGCTCCAAGTCCTCGACGAGAAGCATCGCAATAAACTTCATAATCCTTGTGCTGATCTAGCAGAATCAACACTGGTGATGTAACCAAGTGTTTCTTCAACTCCTGAAAACTGGCCTCACATTCCTCAGTCCAATTGAACTTGGTGTCCATCTTCAACAACTCCATCATGGGTTTTGCAATCTGCGAGAAATTCTCAATGAACCTCTGGTAGTATCCTGCGAGTCCAAGAAAACTCCAGATCCCTCCAACTGACGTGGGTGCTTCCCAGTTTGTCACAGTGACAACTTTGGTGGGGTCTACTGCTATTCCTTCTCCGGATATAACATGTCCGAGGAATACAACTTCCTTCAACCAAAACTCACACTTGCTGAACTTGTCATATAGTTGGTGTTCTCTAAGCTTCCCAAGTACCAAACGCAAATGCTCCTTATGCTCCTCTTCATTCTTCGAGTTGACCAAAATATCATCAATGAACACCACAACGAACTTATCCAGAAACTCCATAAACACCTTGTTCATCATGTTCATGAAATAGGCAGGTGCGTTATACCAAAGCTGTCAGGACCCCGACTCAAAGCCACACCGATCTAGCATGTAACACCTCATATCACTTTGCGGCCTCACGCAGGTATTCCCACAGGTGTCGCCTTACCTTGCCCGGGACCGTTTGTGCCTTTTGGCACACGTATATGATAGTGTCGCTAGCATCCATATGGCGAGGAGCCCGGGCTGACATGGCTAGTCATGAACCCAAAGTGGCACTAACTTACAAGGATAGGCATACATGACCCAGCAATGAATGTGTCGGTCATCAGCGAGTGAATCCAGGCTGTAGCAACTAGGCTAGTAGGACTCCGGTAAACCGGGCTGTAGCAGGCTAACAGGACTCCGGTTGACACCGCGTGACATTTCCCCGAAGGGACAGACACAGGAACGAAGAAGGACACATGCCGGCCAGCCTAAGTGTTCCGGAGCAGTAGCAAGCTATCAAGGCTCAATGGAAGCACTAGGAGACATTTCTTGGTAAGAGAGACTACCAAGGATAAACAACTAGATAGTCAGATCCCACACATACGAAGCATTTCAATAACATACACACAATATGCTCGATATGTGCAAATACAACATGGCATCACAACATGACTCTACAACTCAAGTATTTTATTCAATAGGCTCCGAGGAGCGAGATATTACAAACATGTGTCTCATGACCCAACATTCAGAGAAAACAAGTCAAACACAAGCGGAAGCTTAACATGTCTGGATACAAACATCTACAAATGAAAAAGGTTGAGAAGCCTGTCTATCTACCAGATTCTGCCGAGGGCACAAGATCGTAGCTGAGGTAACAAACTAAACGTCGAAGTCCACGTGGAACTACTAGCAAGACTGAAGTCTCTCTGCAAAAACATAAATTAAGCAACGTGAGTACAAATGTACCCAGCAAGACTTACATCAGAACTAACTACATATGCACCATTATCAACAAAGGGGTGGTGGGGTTTAACTGCAGCAAGCCAGCTTTGACTCGGTGACTATCCTGAACTACGACTGCAAGTATCTCTTTTGAGGTGGCGCACACGAGTCCACATATTCACCATATCAATACACCACTATGGATCCGCTCCTGTCTCCCTACGAGAACGCCATCCATAGCACTCACGCTTATCTTGCGTATTTTAGAGTATCCACTTTCACTTGTCTATGAACTGTACAGGCAACCCAGAAGTCCTTTACCGCGGACATGACTATTCGAATAGATCATATTAACCCTGCAGGGGTGTACTTCTTCACACACACTCTCGCCACTTACCGCCATGTACACGTCATGTATCTCGGCAACCTTCAAGCGGAAGCCTGGCGAGGGTGTCGGCCACGACCTGACTAACCACACAAGTCTCTCATCCAGGTTTATCGCCTATTCGGGTTCCATCCGCAAGGAGATCCGGTCGGGGTGTCGCTCACGGACCCAAATGATGTGTGCAGGGTTCCCAAGCCCACCTCGACAGGTGGATCTACGCTTGGTACACCGTGCCATGGTGCCTAGTCTGTCCCAAGCCCACCTGTACCGGGTGCCACTTGGTAGACTACTAACACAACCTACAAACACCAGAAACTAGTTGCAACTCCTGGACAAAGATCATGTTGATTAATAAGTTGAGAGGGGTCGAGTTACCGGAACCCAATGTGTGGTAGTAACTATTCATGGATCACAAACACAGAACTCAGTTCCTAAGGACGGCTTCAATGAGACAACCCACCATGTACTCCTACATGGCCTCTCACTTCTACATTTACCAAATCGTGTTCACACACAGTAGGACATGTTCACACACCTCCAATTCATCCCCGATGAATCAGACCTAACTCAACTCTAAGCAGTAGCAGGCATGACAAACAAGCATGAATGAGTAGGCACATCAGGGCTTAAACAACTCCTACTCATGCTAGTGGGTTTCATCTATTTACTGTGGCAATGACAGGTCATGCAGAGGATAAGGGGTTCATCTACCGCAGCAAGTAACATATGAGTCGTTGTTGTCCTAATGTAGTAAAAGAGAGTAGGAGCGAGAGAGTGGGATTGTAACGGAATGAGCAAGGGGGTTTTGCTTGCCTGGCACTTCTGAAGATAGTAATAGTTCTTCATCGGTGTCATCGAACTCATCGTCGGAACAACGTCTACTAAGGGGGAACAAACACCGGCAACAGAGAAAGAACACAATCAATGCAATGCAACAATATGATGCATGAGTGTGACATGGCAATATGTTGTGGTTTGAGCTAATGCAACTAGCAACCATATTAAATGAAGTTGGTTTGAATCAAAGATTCAAATTCAAACTCCATATGTGATTTCTTAAATGCCATTTAATTGAATTTTCCTAAACAGTAGTCATAAGTTGTTCTAACATGCATGAAAATGGTACAGATGGATAGATTGGATTTTTTGATCATTTTTCATGTATAAATTATTTCATTCTGAGTTACGGTTGAATTTATATGAATTTTGGAAGTTTTGGATATTTTCTGGAATTTCCAGAATATTTAGAATTAAACTAATTCCAGAAAATGCATTACCGCGTCAGCATTATGTTAGCATGACATAAGCGAGTCAACAGGTGCAGTCCAGGTCAAACTGACCAGTGGGACCCGTAGGTCAGTGACACAGCGCTGGCTAGAGTCACAGACAGGTGGGGTCGGGTTAACGGCCACATCAGCATAGTCAAAACTGACATGTGGGCCCAGTATAATTAGATTAAACTTAATCTTATTTAGGTAGCCGGTTAGTTAGGCGGTGGGGCCCGGCTGTCTATTTCACTGGAGGTTAATTAGTGGCACGATTAGCTGCTAACGACGGCCACGTTGACAGTCGCCGAAGCCTTGCCGGCGGCGACCAAAACGACGGCGGCTTGGCTCGGATTTGAGCTACGGGTGGTGGTTTGCCGAGCTGAGGGCACCGGGGAGTAGCTCTTGCTCGTCCGCATCCAAAGGACCGGACGGGAAGCCGCGGGGTGGCCGAGAACAGCGCCAGCGGCGAGCAAGGCGGCGGCCAGAGCACGGTGGGTTGCGGGTTTGGGGTTGCGGTGCAAGAGAGGGGGAGAGGTGGGCGGCTACGGTCTCGTGATGGTGCGCTGAGTACGCTGATGAGCTCGGACGCGGGTGGCAGCAGCTGTGGCCGCGGCGGCTCCATGGACGGTGGCAACAAGCTCTCGGGCGCGGCAGTGCTAGCGCTAGAGGGCGAGTTAGACTGCAGGGAGAGAGGGTAAAGGCGCAGGTGCTCACGGGGGTTCTTCTGCTGCATCTGGGTGGCTCGGGGAAGCGCTGGTGACGACGAACGGCGATGGCGATCTCGGCGACCTGAGGAGGAAGGAGATGGTGGTGACGGCAAGGCAAGGCGCCCGGCGACGTGTAGCTGGATGGGAACGAAGAAGAGGTCGTGAAAGAGCTCTGGGGCACGTCCATGGGGCTAGGGCTGGCCGGTGGTCGTGGTGGCAGTGAACGGCGGCGACGGGCTCCAATCGGTGGGAGGGAGAGGGAGCCAGGGGAGGGGGGAGAAGGCACGGGAGGGAGAGAGAGAGTGAGGGGAAAGTGAGAGAGGGGCCTCGAGCGTCTCTAGACGCGGATTAGGACGAAGGAGCGGCCTCCAGCACGAAGTAGGAGGTGGCCGGCGTTGACGCGCGTGCGTCCAGCATGCAGCTGCTTCGGGGCGAGGGGGAGGAAGACGACAGAGGTGGCTGGTGGTGGGCTGGGCCGCAGGTGGGCCAGCACAGGAGCTGGGCCGGGGTAAGTGGGCTGCCAAGTAAGTTCTTTTGCTTTGTTTTATATTTTCTGTTTTCTTTTCTTTTTTAATAATTCTTTTGCCACTGAATTCAAATTTAAACAAATTAAAAACAGTGCCAAAACTCCCCTGGATATTTTTATGTCACATAATGGACTTCTCCACATATACATAAAATATCACAGACTTTTGAAACTATAATCATTATATATTATGAATATAACTTCAAATCCAAATACAATATGATTTAAATTCAGTGTCCCAAAATATTCCATAAAAATGTTCCAGAATTTTGGTTTGATATATATCTCTTGCCAAAATTACCAGAATGATTTTTAGGGAATTTTTGAATCACTGAATGCAATTTAAAGGGTTCTTGCCCTTCTTTTAGAAAGTTTTGAGGCTAGTCAGACCAAATGACATAATGGTATACTCATATAGTCTGTACCTTGTGGCAAAAGCTATCTGAGGTATATCCTGCTCTCGAATCTTCAGCTGTTGGTATCCTGATCGCAGATCGATCTTGAAAAATACTTTAGCTCCTTGCAACTGGTCAAACATATCATTGATCATCGGCAGTGGGTACTTGTTCTTGATTGTCACTTCATTCAATCCTCGATAATCAACAACCATCCTCAAGGATACATCCTTCTTCTCCACTAGAAGCACTGGCGATCCCCAAGGTGACGAACTTGGGTGAATATATCCTTTATCCACTAACTCCTTAATTTGCTTCTTAATTTCCTCCAAATCCTTTGCGGGCATCCTGTACGGTCTCTTAGATATTGGCCCTGTGCCTGGCAAAAGCTCAATCAAAAACTCAATGTCTCTATCCGGTGGCATGCCTGGCAACTCTTTTGGAAATACATCAGGGAAATCCTTCACCACTGGTACTTCCTCATGTACAACTCCTGATAAGGAATTCACTTGAGTCCTCTTCGGCACATGCCGGGATACATACTTGATCCTTCTTCCTTCTGGGGTGGTGAGCAAAATCGACATACTGGCGCATTCAATGTTCCCTCCATACTTCGATAACCAATCCATGACTAATATCACATCCAGTCCTTGTGACTCCAATACTATTAGGTCCGAGGGAAACACATAGTTACCAATCCTTAATGGTAACCGATCACACCATAGACTAGCCATATACTCTGCTCCTGGCGAGGTTACTAACATGGGTGACCTAAGGGCTTGGGTTGGTAGTTTATACTTATCCACAAATCCCTTTGATATGTATGAATGCGATGCACCAGTATCAAAAAGAACGATTGCAGTAAATGACTTAACCAAAAACTCACCTATTACTGCATCGGGTTGCGCTTCAACCTCCTCCACGTTAATGTGGTTCACCTGTCCCCTGTTGAAAGGTTTCGGCTTCCTCCGAGAGCTTCCATTGCCATTTCCATTCTTAGCTTCACACTAGTAGAAAAAGGACCTAATGTGAGACACATTAGTCCCGGTTCGATTTTGGCCCGGTAGTAATGGTACCATTAGTGCCGGTTCGAACGGGTATGCATTAATGCCGGTTTGTTTTGAACTTTTAGTACCGGTTCGTGCCACGGACTGGTACTAAAGGGGTGGTGGCGGGATGGCATTAGGCCGGGGCCCCGCGATCACCTTTAGTACCGGTTCGTGGCACAAACCGGTACTAAAGGGCAAACCTTTAGTACTGGTTCGTGCCACGAACCGGTACTAAAGGGGTTTGACCTATAGTCTTGGTTGGAGACACAAACCGGGACTATAG
>NC_057801.1:138067403-138071925 GCF_018294505.1 Triticum aestivum
AATTCAAAAAATAAAATTCTTCGAGATGTAGTTATATTACTACATCTACTAGTTAGGAAAATTAAAAAACTAAATTTGGACATGTTTTGCAAAAAGTGTAGAAAAAATGTAAAACGACTATAACTTTTGCATACAATGTCGGAAAAAAACTATAATATATCAAAAAATACAGCATGAAAATCCGCATCCGATTTTGACCGCCTAGGGCCTATTTGCAATTTTTAGAATCCTCAAATTCTAAAAGGAAAAAAAGATATGCTCAAATTTCAGTTTTTTTTAAATTTTGGTTAAATCTGGTCAAACTATGGCCAAACTACTTATTCAAGAAGTATTAATGTTGCTACATAATTATTCAAGAATATTAGTGTTACTAAATAATTATTTCAATATTTTGAATTTTGGTCAAATCTGGTCAAACTATGGTCAAACTGTGGTCAAACTATGGTCAAACTTATTCAAGAAATATTAGTGTTACTAACTGTTTTTTAGAATAATAGTTCCAAACTCAAACGGTGAAACGTGTGAACTAATGCTCAAGCTAAACTGCTGAGGGTTAATAGGATTGACAACTTACATTTGTCAAGAAAACAACAAGTGCAAACTTGGAAAGTAGGGGGAATAGAACTCCGAAGTCAAGCGTGCTCAGGCTGGGGGAGTGAGAGGATGGGTGACCGGTCGGGAAGTTAGACAATTTGGAATGAGTGATCCACACTTGAGCAGTTAAGAGGGGTGATTAGAGACTGAATCATCAAATAATTCAGAAAATCGAAAATCGAAAAAATCAAATATTTTGTACAAAATTTTCAAAAAAAAATTCAAAAAAAAAATACCTTCAGTACCAATTGGTAACACAAACCGGTACTAAAGGTCCCCCATACCACGGCGCGAGCTCACGCCACGTGGTGGGCCTTTAGTGGCGGTTCGTGCCGAACCGGTACTAAAGGGGGGGGGGGGCTTTAGTCTCCACTCTTTAGTGCCGGTTGCAGAACCGGCACTAAAGGCCCTTACGAACCGGTTTTAAAGCTCCGATTTCTACTAGTGTTAGGACATTGATTGGCATAATGTCGAGTCTTCTGGCACTTGTAGCAAGTAATGTGGCTCAGATCCTTCTTAGCTGGTGTTGCTGGGTTGGACCGGTTCTGTCCATTGCTTCCTCCACTACTGTTTCCATTCCTGGGGCCACCATGGTTGTGCGAACTTCCTCCATTGTGGGTGTGACCTCCATGGTTATGCTGAAATGGTCCTCCCGAGTTCGGGGTAAAACGAGGCTTGTGCTGACCTCTAGAATTGTACTTCCATTGTCCATACTTCCTCTTACGGTTATCAATCTGATGCTGCTTCCCTTCAATCATGAGAGCTCTATCTACCAACTCCTGGTAGTTGTTGAAAGTTGCCACCATCAATTGCATGCTCAGCTCATCATTTTGTCCTTCCAGAAACTTCTCCTACTTAGCTGCATCCGTAGTAATGTCATCTGGGGCATAACATGCTAGCTTACTAAAATCATCCACATACTGGCCAACTATACATCCTCCTTGGCACAAGTTCCGAAACTCACGCTTCTTCATGGCCATGGCTCCCGCTGAAACATGGGCAGTACGGAAAGCCTGCTGAAGCTGATCCCATGTGACAGTGTCGATGGGGTAAGTGGTTGTGAAATTCTCCCACCATGATGTTGCGGGTCCATCAAGCTGATGTGCGGCAAACCACACTCTCTCCGCATCTGTGCATCCTGCAGTGGTTAACTCCCTTCCAATCTTGCAGAGACAATCATCTGCAACTATCGGCTCGGTGCTACTAGAGAACACCGGCTAATTGAGCCTCAAGAAACGGGCTAAGTGATCAACAGGTGGTGGTGGTGGTGGGTTGTTGTTGTTCCCCTGATTCTATTTCTGGACTAGAATCTGCATCAATGCATTCTGCTGGTGGATCAACTGAGTGAGCTCCGGTGGGAAAGCAAATCCATTGTCGCATCTCGGAGGCATCTGAGGGTTTAGAAAATATGAGAATATAGAATAGAAATAGATCTAGAGGAAAAAACACTACCCATATGCACATGAGACAAACACAAACAATATCACTGCAATCAATTCAAACAAGGGCATACAACGGACTAACTATGGTTACAAAAGTGCTCGGACTATACTATATATATGGGGGAATACTACTACTATTATGGTGGTCGACTAGAAAAATTGATCGGTCGAAGACTCCATGATATCTTCTCCAGCTTCATCAACAAAGTCATCATCGCTATCATCAGGGTCTGAGTCGGTGTCGTCGATGATGATGTAGTTCTTTGGATAGGTGGAATCGTCGTCTTCTCCTCCTGGCGCAGGGTCTCCCATGAACACTCCGATCTTCTTTATCAGGTCATCATTCTTATCCAATAATGTTGCAATTTCCTCCTCATATCCATCGCGTGTAGTCTTGAGTTCTTCTTCTAGCTCCGTGATCCTAGTCATTGCCCTCTTCAGATCTATCATGCCTGCACACATCTGGTTCTCCTGGCGACGAATGTGATGGTTTAACTCCTGGATGAAAGCTGCAATAGATCTAACCTTCCTGGTATTGATCATCCCCCATTGCTTGTCTCGGCGCCCACAAATCTGGTAGATAGTATCCTTGAGATCCTTGTGGTAAACTTCTCCAATGCATCCCATGGTGATGTGGGTTGCCATGCTCTTTCCTTAACTCTAGGTTGGTGCATCAAAGGAAAACTCTCTAGGCTCAGTGACGGGCATGAACGTCCTTCTTGGAACTTGAACTCAAATCATCCAATGCTCCTCTTCTGGTAAGTGGCGCTGTAGGTCCCGGTGATGCTTGGTACTATGATGTTCAAGTATCTAGTAACTTCCTTCTAGTGGCGTCCGAAAGGTGTATCTTCATCCAATTGCGTGAACTTGTTCCTTGCATCCGCCATCCTAAGGAGTAGAAAAGGAGAGGTGTTAGAAATGAGAAGAGAGTAGTGATCTAGGGATTTAGCTTAGTGGTCATGTCCTACAGTCAGCATGTGCTCTGATACCATCTTGTAGCGACCAGGCCTCAAACAGTCTGATCTCTATGCATCAGTGCCATCCCTGGATCGGTAATGCTGACACGCACAGTACTTGAAGGATTTATAACAGAGTAGCAATCACACACTTATTACATCGAATGTCTCAAAAGAGAACTTATTACAACAAATATGTCTTAAGGCCATCTAAAAACGATAACAACGGAAGGCTTGGAAGATAAAGCGAGTCCATCAACTTCAACGGCATCACTGAGTGAAAGATCACGACCTAAGGCACCTTACTCGTCATCTGAAAAGTCTGCAACATGAACATTGCAGCCTGAAACGGGTCAGCACATGGAATATGCTCGCAATGTAACACATAGAGAGTAATGAACAGAATAATGCTATCACTACATGCATATATGGCTAGTGGAAAGCTCTATGGTTACAGTTTTGCATAAAGCCAATTTTTCCCTACTACAAAGGAATACATTTTACTTAACTATCATGGTGGTTGTTGAACATTGACAAGGTAATCCCCCTCTCAATCCCAATTAAGCATCATCATTAAAACCCAATCAATTTATATTAAGAGTGATGAGATCCACATGATTAATCCAGGAACTAGATACTCAATACGTCCATAACCGAGGAGACGGCTAACCATGATTAGTTAGTACACTCTGCAGAGGTTTGCGCACTTGTCACATCCCTAGTCTGGTATGACCTAGACTAGCTAGTCATTTGTGCATCATGTTTAAATCTCATTTAAATTTGAAATGAGGATTGGTGGAACCCTCAGAATCATTTTGAAAATGACCCAAATAAAAATTTCTCCAAAAGGGTCCAAGAAAATGCTCATGTTGCTCTCTGAAAATATTGGACAGAGATAAAAATCAAACCAATATTTTTAGGAGCTCATGGATATTTAATTTTGGCCATTTGGATTAATCCAATAATTATTTGCTTTGGATACATATTGTTATATATATGAAATATGGTCCAAAAATTATGCCATTTATAAAGGAGCTCTGGAATAATATATCTAGCTCCTGCAAAAATTGGCATAAGGTAATAAATTGATTTAGTATTTTATTAAATCAAAACAAATGTCAGAAAATTTAGAAAAAGAAATAAAACAGGAAAACCTTACCTGGGCTTCTGCCTGGCGCCTCTGGCCCAGCAGCAGCAGGCCGGCCCAGCCAGCAGGCGGCCCAGCCCGCCCCCTCCTCTGTCGTCTTCGTCCTCGACAGAGGGAGGGGAGCGTGCCCGGCGCGCGCGCGCGCCACCGCGCCACGCCACCAGCCTCCCTGTTTGCCTGGCGCCCCCCCCCCTCGTCGCTCTGGACGATCCCGCGCGTCGCCACACCCCCCCGTACCCTCTCACTCTTCCCCCGATTCTTCCTCTCCTCTCCCTCGCTCTCTCTCTCCTGTGTCCGAACGCGTCGGTCGCCGCCGTTCGCCATAGCCGCCGCCACTGGCCTCCCCTCGCCTCCCCGACACGCGCAGGAGCTCCGCCCCCTCG
>NC_057801.1:138072067-138076808 GCF_018294505.1 Triticum aestivum
CGGTCGCCGCCGTTCGCCATAGCCGCCGTCACCGGCCTCCCCTCGCCTCCCCGACACGCGCAGGAGCTCCGCCCCCTCGCCCTGAAGCTCCCCATCAAGCCACAAGACGTCGGACGCCCTGTGGAGCCGCCGTCGCCATCGTCTTCCTCCTCGGGCTCCGACCACCATAGCCGTCGATTCGCCGTCTCCAGTGCGTCCCCGAGCCCGCTTCGACGCCCGCTGCAACCGCGGTGAGCTCCGCCACCGTTCCCCTCTCTTCTCCCCCTCGTTCCCGCGCCGTAACTCCGTTCCCCACCACGGCCGAACCTCCGCCGTCGCCGAGCTCGCCGTCGACGCAGCTCCGATGACCATTTGGTCACCACGGCGAGTCCAACAAGTTCGTAAGGCCCCGTAGAGCATCCCTAGCGCTTTGCTTCGCTCGCCTTCGAGCTCCAACCGCGTTTCCGTGCACGACCGAACTCCGGCGGCCGCAGCCGAGCTCGCCGCCGTCGACTCCGGCCACCCCAGGCCCAGCCACGGCCACCGCCCGACGCGCCATCGAGCTAGCTTTCCAACGCACCTAGCCGCACGCCATTTGGAGCACCACAAAGGAAACCCGGGGCACATGTACGCCGCGGACCTCGCCGGCGACTAACCGCCGGCGGGTTTGACTTGTTCGACCTGGGGTTTGACCCCCCCAGGGTCACTGACGCGTGGGCCCCATCGGCCAGGTGGTTAGCTTAGTGCTAATCACTATTAACTAACCCCCCCTGACATTGACAGTGGGCCCCAGCGCCACTAACTTTTAATTAGAACTAAACTAACCTCGGTTAAACCCCCCTGTCACTGACGTGTGGACCCCACACGTCAGGTTTGACCCCAGCCAGCCGCAGTTGACCGCTGACGTCGTGCTGACGTCATGCTGGCGCAATATATGATTTCTGGATTTAAATTAAATCAGAAAATTCCAGAAATTGTTTTAAACTTCAAAAATTCATAACAATTCAACCGTAGCTCAGATTAAAATAATTTATATATGAAAAATTATCAGAAAAATGCAATCTTTCCATCTGTACTAGTTTCATGCATGACAAACCAACTTATACATGCTGAATATGAGAAAACACATTATGGCATATATAGGAGCTTAATTTGGAGATGCATTTGAACCTTTGGTTCAAATGGACTTCAAACCAAATGATTACTAGTTGCATTAGCTCAAACAGCATCACATCGACATGCCATGTTCATGCATCATATTGTTGCATATGATTGTGTTTTGATTGCCGACACTGTTCCTTCTCGATAGGTCCTGCTCCGGAGTCTGTTCCAGAGTGCCTATCTATGAAGGAGTGCCTTCCTTGCTGATCTACCAGGCAAGCAAACCCCCTTGTTCATTTTGATAAAACCCTACTCTCTCGCTCCTGCTCTCAGTTATTGCATTAGGACAACAACGGTTCATCTGCTACTTTGTGCTGCGGTAGTTGAACCCATTCCTCTGCATGACCTGTCATTGCCACAGTAAATAGTTGAAACCCACTAGCATGCGTAGGAGTTGATTGAGCCATGTTGTGTTCCTACCATGCTATGCCTGCTATTGCTTAGAGTTGTGTCAGGTCTGGTTCATTGGAAATGAATTGGAGTGTTACGATATGTTCTGATGCTGAGAGTTAAGTGTGTGAACACGTTTTGGTAAAGGTAGCGGTGAGAGGCCATGTAGGAGTACATGGTGGGTTGTCTCACTGGAACCGTCCTTAAGCACTGAGTTCTATGTATGTTGTCCAATGACTCGATACTACCACACATTGGGATCCTTAATTGACTCTCTCGGCTTATTAACCAACTTGATCTCTGTCCAGGAGTCGCAACTAGTTTCTGGTGTTTGTAGGTAGTGCTATTTTTCTACCAAGTGGCACCCGGCAGGGTGGGCTTGGGACAGACTAGGCACACGTGGCACGGTGTACCAAGTGGCACCCGGATGGTGGGCTTGGGAACCCTGCTCACATCGTTTGGGGCCGTGAGCGACACCCCGGCCGGATCTCCTTGCGGATGGAACCCGAATAGGCGATAAACCTGGGCTAGAGTCTTGTGTGGTTAGTCAGGTCGTGGCCGACACCCTCGCCAGGCTTCCGCTTGAAGGTTGCCGAGATACATGATGTGTACATGGAGGTAAGTGGCGAGAGCGTGTGTGAAGAAGTACACCCCTGCAGGGTTAACATGATCTATTCGAATAGCCGGGTCCGCGGTTATGGACTTCTTGGATGCTTACATGGTACATAGACAACTTGAAGTGGATACTCTAAAATGCTCAAGACAAGTGTGAGTGCTATGGATGGCCTTCTCGTAGGGAGACGGGAATGAACCCATAGTAGTGTATTGTATGGTGATTAGTGGACTCGTGTACGTTGTCTCACCTCCAGAGTTTCTGGTAGTCGTAGAACAGGATAGCCACAGAGTCAAAGCTGGCTTGCTGCAACTAAACCCCACATTACCCTCTTGATACAAATGCATGTATGGTAGGATCTGATGTAAGTCTTGCTGAGTACCTTTGTACTCATGTTGCTTTATTTATGTTTTTGCAGCAAAGACTTCGGTCTTACTAGGGTTCTCATGGACTTCGACTAGTAGCTAGTACCTCAGCTACGATCTTGATCGGATGTTGTAGATAGTCAGGCTCTTCAGCCTTTTTCATTTGTAGATGTCTGTACCCAGACATGTAATGCTTCCGCTTGTTGCTTGTATGCTCTGTATGATGAGTTTTGTGACCCCTGTTTGCAATAAATGCTATGATGGCTCTTCTGAGCCTTTATCTATATGATTGTTGAGTTATGCTGTGATGCCATGTTGTACAGCACATACTTGCATGTTATGCGTACGTGTAATGTGTATTGCTATGTGTGGGATCTGACTATCTAGTTGTTTATTCTTAGTAGCCTCTCTTACCGGGAAATGTCTCCTAGTGCTTCCACTGAGCCCTGGTAGCTTGCTACTGCTCCGGAACGCTTAGGCAGGCCGGCATGTGTCCTTCTTCGATCCTGTGTCTGTCCCTTCGGGGAAATGTCACGCGATGAATACCGGAGTCCTGCTAGCCCGCTACAGCCCGGTTCACCGGAGTCCTGTTAGCCCAGTGCTACAGCCTGGATTCACTCGTTGATGACCGACATGTTCGATGCTGGGTCATGGATGCCTGTCCCTGTAAGTTAGTGCCACTTTGGGTTTACGACTAGCCATGTCAGCCCGGGCTCTTTATCATATGGATGCTAGCGACACCATCATATACGTGTGCCAAAATGCGCAAACGGTCCCGGGCAAAGGTAAGGCGACACCCGTGGGGATACCGTGCGTGAGGCCGCAAAGTGATATGAGGTGTTACATGCTAGATTGATGTGGCATTGAGTCGGGGTCCTGACAGCACTTTTCCCACAGGACTCGATCTCCTCCGTTGGATTTATCGCACTACATGATGTTTGAGAAACGGATGACCGAGACATAGTCTTTCATAAGCATTTACTCCTTACTTTGGTAGACAGTACCAACCTACATCCCCTACATCTGCTAGCCTACCACTGAAAGAGGTCACACAACCTACTCAACTATGCTAGATCCCATAATAGCTTGCGGCTGCACACGGAAGTTTCTAGCATGAATAATCTTATGATCCCTTTGAGCCTGGGTGGCGGTCCATAGGAGAATCACACGGTACCCCACATTTCCAAAAATAGAGGCAACACTGGGTTCCCCAGGTGCCTCAATCCACCCAGATGTGTATTAAAGTATCCACCTTAAGTTAACAATCAATTAAACACTCACATTTTTCATGGATACACTCACCCAATCCACGTCTACAAGCATAACATAGCAGTATAAGCAAACGTAGAAGTGTCTCCCAAAGGTTTGATAATAAACAGGACAATAGATACTACCTCATCTACTTCCGAAAACCCACATATTAATCAGATCCTAATCATGCCATTGTTTGAGGATTGATCTAATGCAATAAAACTAGGTAGTAAAGAGGTATGATCAAAGTGTTACTTGCCTTGCTGATGATCCATGAAACCTAGAGACTCATAGTAGCACGCTTCGCACTCCGGGTACTCTATCACAAACAAACAAGCATACAATAAGCACTCAACTACAAGCACGGGTAAAACTCAAATAAGAGATCTAACCAGAAAGTTCAACTTAAGAACTCCGGTTCGCAAAAAGAATCAAAGAAAACAAACCAATGAAACTCAAACTGCGAAAGAAACAAGCTTCGTTTACTAATTTGGACTTAAGTCAAATTTTACAGTAGCAAAAACTTGTTTAAGTTGGTTAAACAGAAAGAGGGTTTCGAGATGAAACTCTAGGTGCTTGAATCGCCTGATTCCGATAAACGAGCGAAAAGATAAACTAAAACGCAAATCAGGGAAGAAATCATGATAAAAAATAATCGCGGAAAAACCCTGAAAAAGAAAAACTGATGAATAGGCTAACGAACGAACGTTCGCTGTCTGTGGCTAAACGGTGAACAGCGTTCATTAAAACGAACAAACGAGCGGATGCTCGCTAAATAAATAAACCATAAAAACCGACCGATCTAAAAAAACAAAACTAGGTTTTTTTAAAACCGAATCGGTTTTTCTCAAAAAAATGACGAACGGCGGAGGCGGCAACGGCTATCTCCGGCGAGGTCCGGCGGGCGGCGGGGCATCGGTGGGGTGCGGCGGCGGCGAGGCACGGCGACGGGAGGCAGCGGTGCGGTGGCGGCGAGGCGCGG
>NC_057801.1:138077321-138114006 GCF_018294505.1 Triticum aestivum
GGTGGCGGTGTGCGCTAGCCGGACTCTGGCTCGGAGCCGATCGGGTGGAGGCGGGGCGAGGCCGACCTGGCTCGGCTGGGCCGCTGGCCCAGTCATAACGTACCGCCAAAAATAAAACCTAGAGAAATAAATAAAAATTTAAAAATGCCAAAACAAGTTTTCACTGTCTAAATAAAATATTTAGAACAAGATGAACATTTTCTTGGCCCTAAAATGCAATTTTGAAAACGTGCAATTTTTCTAATTCCAATAAAATTTGCAATAAACTTCAATTGAATAAATAAATTGATTTTAATATTTTCCTCTAATATTTCATTTATTTTGGAGAAGTCATTTTATCTCCTCTCATATATTTTTTATATTAGAAATATTAGGAAGAAAAATAATCAAACCAATTGATCCTCTTTTCAAAATTTGAGAAAAACTCAAATATGAAAATAACAAAATCCCCAACTCTCTTCGTGGGTCCTTGAGTTGCGTAGAATTTCTAGGATCAAGCCAAAATGCAATAAAATATGATATGCAATGATGATCTAATGTATAACATTCCAAATTGAAAATTTGGGATGTTACAGGACCCTCCAACACTTCTTTGGCGCTACGCACAAAGGAATGTGGAAGTTGTTTTTCGGGAAACAAGGTCGGACACCACCGAGGACATCAACCTCGACTGCAACCATCCGGATACCTCGTTAAGCGCTCGACTCCTGAACACTTTTTAAGTTAAGTATGCCATAATATGTTACTGAGCAAACTGTCTCTTTCCAGGGCTGGATAAAGAAAGCGGAGTGAATCAGGTGTTCGGCCCCCCTTCCCGAAGACTCAGCGGATCCCGTGCTAACAAGGATGCTGGCCCCGGCACTGCATCAGGTGCCCGTGAAGGAGGACCAGGCGAAGAGCAGGAAGGCTAAGGGTAGCCTCCATTCCGAGGGGATATCATACACAGTGTCCGGGGAGATCAAGGTTCCCTCGCCTGAAGACAAAAGTGAAGGAGAAGCCAACATTCCTTCTCCCCATGGTAAGAAAAGGGCTACCTCCGAAGATTGGGAGGAAAGGGCTCCTAAGTGAGGCAAGATGCCCTGTCGGGCTGCTCGGGCTTGGAGGACGACGTTGTCGCACAGTCCCACGATGAGGACAAGCCTCTATCCATATCGTAAGTGAACAAGGGTGTTTTTAAACATATCCCGTTCCTTTCCTGTTACCAAGGTAACATCTGGAATATATGTTTTTGCAGCTCGGCGAACAGTCCTCTTCACCAGTCCTCTTCCTCGGGGGATCTTCTTCTTCCGGAGATGATGGAAAGCGAGACACCTCCACCGGTCTCCTCGCCCAATAAGGCGGACGACTTTGAGGTGTCGTCCCGAAGGGTCTCTCCTGATAAACAAGTGGTGCGAGGGGTGATGAAGACACTACCCGAAGGTGATACTTCGATAGCCCAGGGTCCGGGGGCCAACAATAAAGGCCCCGGACTACCCAGTTTTCATCCAGAGACGACTCAAGGGACGAGTAAACGGATCCCTTAGAAGGGAGGCCGTATTCCTACAGCAGCTTCTGGAGATCCAGAAGCGCCGAATATATTGATGAACATGCTGCATCAGGCGTCCGTCTCAAAGGAACACCGTACCTTGATGGGTGCAGCGGTTGAAAGGGTTCTGTCCGCGAAAAGCGGATTGAATGAAGCCTTCACGAGCCTGCCAAGAGGCTTTGAGGTTTGTAATGTAATATTTTCGATTGTGTTTTATTCACAAAATACACCTGTGTGTAGATAGTACCCCATGAGACTCTGATTGGCTTCCCAAGGGAGGCGATCAGAGGATCAAAAAGATATGCCCAGGAAATAATCTGATTAATTGGAACACAGGTTGTTTCCTCCCTGGCGACTGCGCGAACTACAGAGGTTGCAGATCTGAAGTGGAAGCTTGACGTAGCGGATGCTGACATCACGCTTATCAAGAGGCGGCTTGACGAGGTGCAAGGTATGCCTTGGGGGTAGTCATTGCATGCGCGTGCTTATAATATAAGTAGGATGCTAAGCATTGTATACTGAAATATGCATGACTGCAGATGGTGTTGCCGCAGTTGCGATCCTTCGGGCTGAGTTGGCCCGAGCCAAGGAGCAGGCCCAGATTAGTAATGCGGCTGCCGAAAAGGCATCGGCTGAGTTAAAGGCCGAACAGGCTGCTCGGCGCCAGTATGAGGAGAGAATATCCACGATGGCGCTTGATCTAAAGGATGCTGCTAGCCGCTGCGAATTTCTCGAGAAGGATAAAAAAGCCAAAACAGCTGATCTTGACAAGGCCTTACGATAGTCGAAAGAAGCGTGGTCCGAGTCTAGAGCGGCCCGGGTGGAGATCCGGCAAGCAGGGAGATCGCGGCTGGTAAGCCATTTTTATTACAAACTAAGTTCGGTGATCCGAATTATGCCCCACTGAATCAAGTGTGGAGTTCTCCAGATGCATTGTTGGACTTGTCAAAGAGTGTCTGTGTTGCGATACCGTTTTTCCAAGCGCAAGAAGGACGTGCAACAGAAAAAAAAAATTGGTCGCAGTTTAGCATGCTGAAGCGTCTGTTGCTGCTGAACGAACAGATGGCTCAGTGGGCGGAGCTCCACAAGATGTCCGGATCTGCCATGAAATACGTCGTGGTCCGGCTATGGCCGACCTAGCCAATTCCGGATAGTTATTTCGGTTTGGTGCAGCGACTCGTTGATGCGGTGCCGCGTATCGACGCTGTTAAGCGGTCAACGTGCACTGAAGGTGCATGGATAGCCTTTGCCCGTGTCAAGACATACTGGGCGAAGATGAAGGCCACCAACATTGCAGCGAAGAGTCCGCCCAAGGGCAAGGACCACCACGCATCGGAGCATTATTTCGAGGATGTTTTAGAGGGTGCCCGCTTGATAGAGGGTCAATGCTCGAAAGACATAATATTCGAGTGAAATGTATTGGAATTGTAAAAGACAATATTATGGTATATATTTTTCATTGGCTCCTCCTATGCTGTCGTTTTTGTATAATCTGAAAGTTTTCAAGTCGTCGGCTTCAGCCCCCTCGTAGAAAATACGGGGGTGTTCGGAAAAGCACTTGATCACTCTTAACCCGATGTCTTGGTCCCTGAAGGAGGTGTGAATGTGGCGAACTAGGCAATCAGACTATATGGCGTTACCACTTTCACTTAGCCATAGGAGTTTTACGGTGGGTCTACGATATAGACCCTGGTATGTATGCGGTTATCCCAATATGGTGTGTTACATGTATGACCTGAAGAAAGATCCTTTGTGTAATACAGAGGGAATCGCAAAAGATTCCGATAAGTCATCGAGTGATTGACCAGCTATGGCCGCACCATGACAGTCAGTTTTTGGCTTTCTCTACTGAGGTGTTTGACCAGATGAACTGGAAACACAATCGCAGTAGTTCTCCCTTTACTACCCTAGCCGATAGAGCGGAACGTAGGGTAGTAAGCACAGGAGCCGGGCAACCCAACTATTGACCCAAGACATGATTCGGAGCTGATGCATATAAGGCCAAACTCGTGACGCCGAAGTATGCTATAAAGCTGTTCGGACTTGTTGGCAACTCATTTTGTTCCCATACTGAGCCCCTGGCAAGTTATCGCGGGGTGCGCATGTGAAATAACCAAAAGAACAAAATTCAGAGAAAAGGGAGTACTGAGTATGGATTATGCTTACTGGAACCTGAGTGATATGCCAATCATCAGTTTACAAATAACGACGCCGCAACCCCAGCTATTTGACATGCCATGGGTCGACGGCTGAGGAAAAAGGCACTTTATGGGCTCAAAAATAGAGAGTGCGGTCTCAAAATTTTGTTTTGGACCTCCCGTCGCACGTCTGTGTCGCCTTTCCTCGGTGAAGGGGCTTCTTAATAGGAGTGGCCTTTGGGTAAATGTACAAACTCGAACTCCGGTAGAGTCCGTGAGATGATCGGCCTTTTGAGCCACCTATAGTAAAGGATAATGAAAAAGAAAGAGTAGTTTAGAAAAGTAAGAAGAAGGAGTTTATGTGAGTACTTGTAGGCCCGTCACTATTGTGCTTCCGCCGATGCCCAGGGTATTTGAAGTGCATAGTTATGTATGCGCAGTACAGATTTCGCGGGTATATGAGGCGGTTGGCAGAAGCCGAACTGCTGGTCCAGATCCAAATTTGGTCGGTCCTATTGGATGGAGACCGGCAGCTTAATGGCCGACGAGGTGTGCGGTTTAACAAGGCCGCTTTGTACTTCGGCTGAAGTAGACGCAGTATGATCCTCTGTTTAGAGGGAGCGCTTCTTGCGCTCCCCTGTAGAGGTGTGTGTTACGTATACCATGTTCACTGTTTTTACTTGGGGGGGATTGCTTCTGACCCCCGGTATTTGTTTGGTGAGTCTCTTCGTCGTCGCTATCACCGGGCGGCCTCTTCCCCTTGTGTTCGGCATTGAGCTTGCCGGCCTGTTTGAAGACCCAACAGCTTCTGTTGGTGTGATTTGCAGGTTTATCGGGGTTGCCATGAATCTGGCAGGGCCGATCCAATATCTTGTCTAAATTGGATGGTTCGTCTCTATTTCCCTTGTATGGCTTTTTCTGTTGACCAGATTTGGGGCCGCTAAATCCTGCATTAACCGCTATGTCGTGCGTTCCTTCATTATTAGTGCGACATTTGTGTTTACTACTTCGTGACTTGCCGTTGCCGTCTCAGACTTCGGAAGTGCCTGGATCGTTGGCGCTATTACTTCTACGAGTGAGCCAACTGTCTTCTCCTGCACAAAAGCGGGCCATCAGAGCGGTAAGGGCTGACATGGTTTTTGTTTTTTCTTGACCGAGGTGGCGGGCGAGCCACTCGTCCCGAACGCTGTGTTTGAAGGCCGCTAGGGCTTTCGCGTCCGGACAGTCGACGATTTGGTTCTTTTTAACTAAGAACCTAGTCTAGAGCTTCATGGCTGACTCTCCGGGCTGTTGGACGATATGACTTAAGTCATCGGCATCTGATGGCCGGACATATGTACCTTGGAAGTTCTCGCGGAAGGCATCTTCCAAATCCTCCCAGCTGCCAATAGAATTTTCGGGCAGACTGTTTAACCAGTGCTGACCTAGCCCTTTGATTTTTAGTGGGAGGTATTTGATGGCATGAAGGTCATCTCCGCGGGCTATATGGATATGGAGAAGGAAATCCTCGATCCATAACGCGGGGTCAGTTGTTCCATCATATGATTCGATATGCATGGGTTTAAACCCTTCTAGGAATTCGTGCTCCATTACTTCATCAGTGAAGCAAAGAGGGTGTCCGGCACCTCTATATCGAGCCACATTGCGACATAGCTCCGATGGAGTCCGTCTGCGGTTTTCAGCCCGAGCGTGACTGGGCTTGTCACGTCCAAATAGATAGGCGTCGTCGCGTGTCAGGGCGCGTCCTCGCGATCCGTAGATCGATCTAGTATGTCCTGCTCTACTGTCCAGGTCCTGCCGAAGGTCATATGTATAACCCCGAGCTGTTTTATCTCTGCCTTTAGGGCGAAGTGGGGTGGGCTGGTGTTTGGCTTGAGTTGCCGCTTTGTCCCGACCAGGTGGTCGTCGTTCAGCCGCATTGTGCGATGATGGTACGGGCTCCGGCGCCTCGTCATTGAACTGAGGTAGCAATTTGCGTTTCCGGTAACTTTTGGCTGGGCGCTTAAGGCCGTATTCTTAGGCTACCAGGACATCAGTCCATCTGTCATTGAGCAGATCTTGGCCAGCTTGAAGCTGCTACTGCTTCTTTTTCATGCTCCTTGAAGTGGCTAATAACCGGCGCTTGAAGCTCTCCTGCTCGAGAGGTTCCTCCGGCACGATAAAATCCTTGTTGCCAAGGCTTGATGTCTACTACACAACCTTCTTCTTGTAGACGTTGTTGGGCCTCCAAGTGCAGAGGTTTGTAGGACAGAAGAAAATTTCCCTCAAGTGGATGACCTAAGGTTTATCAATCCGTCGGAGGCGTAGGATGAAGATGGTCTCTCTCAAACAACCCTGCAACCAAATAACAAAGAGTCTCTTGTGTCCCCAACACACCCAATACAATGGTAAATTGTATAGGTGCACTAGTTCGGCGAAGAGATGGTGATACAAGTGCAATATGGATGGTAGATAAAGGTCTTTGTAATCTGAAATTATAAAAACAGCAAGGTAGAAAGCGATAAATGTGAGCGTAAACGGTATTGCAATGCTAGGAAACAAGGCCTAAGGTTCATACTTTCACTAGTGCAAGTTCTCTCAACAATAATAACATAATTGGATCATATAACTATACCTCAACATGCAACAAAGAGTCACTCCAAAGACACTAATAGTGGAGAACAAACGAAACGATTATGGTAGCGTACGAAACCACCTCAAAGTTATCCTTTCTGTTTTATCCATTCAAGAGTCCGTAGTAAAATAACATGAAGCTTTTCTTTCTGTTCAATCTATCATAGAGTTCATACTAGAATAACACCTTAACACACAAATCAATCAGAACCCTAATGTCACCTAGATACTCCATTGTCACCTCAAGTATCCGTGGGCATGATTATACGATATGCATTACACAATCTCAGATTCATTTATTCAACCAACACAAAGTACTTCAAAGAGTGGCCCAAAGTTTCTACCGGAGAGTCAAGACGAAAACGTGTGCCAACCCCTATGCATAGGTTCATGGGCGGAACCCGCGAGTTGATCACCAAAACATACATCAAGTGGATCACGTGAATATCCCATTGTCAGCACAGATAAGCACGGCAAGACATACATCAAGTGTTCTCAAATCCTTAAAGACTCAATCCGATAAGATAACTTCAAAGGGAAAACTCAATCCATTACAAGAGAGTAGAGGGGGAGAAACATCATAAGATCCAACCATAATAGCAAAGCTTGCGATACATCAAGATCGTGCCATAGAGAGAACACGAGAGAGAGATAGAGATCAAACACATAGCTACTGGTACATACCCTCAGCCCCGAGGGTGAACTACTCCCTCCTCGTCATGGAGAGCACCGGGATGATGAAGATGGCCACTGGTGATGGGTTCCCCCTCTGGCAGGGTGCCAGAATGGGCTCCTGAGAGGTTTTTGGTGACTAAAGAGGCTTGTGGCGGCGGAACTCTCGATCTATGTTCTGTTCCGATGGTTTTAGGGTATAAGGGAATATATAGGCAAAAGAAGTCGGTCGGGGGACGCTCGAGGGGCCCACAAGACAGGGGGGCGCGCCCAGGGTTTGATATCCCTATCTCCTGGCCTCCTCGAAGCTTTCCTGGCTTGCACTCCAAGTCTCCCGGATCATGTTCGTTCCAAAAATCACGCCCCCGAAGGTTTCATTCCTTTTGGACTCCGTTTGATATCCCTTTTCTTCAAAACACTGAAATAGGCATTAAAACAGCAATACGGGCTTGGCCTCCGGTTAATAGGCTAGTCCCAAAAGTAATATAAAAGTGTATAATAAAGCCCATAATCACCCAAAACAAATAATATAATAGAATGAATGCTTCATAAATTATAGATACGTTGGAGACGTATCAGTATCCCCAAGCTTAATTCCTACTCGTCCTCGAGTAGGTAAATGATAAAAGAAAGAATTTATGAAGTGTGAATTCTAGCAGGTGCACGAGTTTGATCAATGATAATTTCAATCACCTTTTCTAGCATGATTATATGTCATAACAGTAGTTCATCTCATAAAACTTCTCACGATCAAGTAACAAGCTACTCATATGTTAAAGCATAGACCATAAACTTTCTTGAAAACTAGCAAACTTCATTCTTAGTCATCAAACAATTGCAATTCATCTTATTTTCAGGAAGGGTCTATGTCATAGCTTTGATTTAGCAAACTCCACATACTCAACTATCATATAGTCTTCTACAATTGCTAACACTCACGCAATACTAATGGTTATGGAGTTTTAATCGGACACTAAGAAAGATAGGGGCTTATAGTGTTGCCTCCCAACGTATTCACCTTTGGGTGATGTCAACAATAATAGTTGATGCTAACTTACATCCAATTGGATATATATATCAGGATCTTTCCAATACGAGGTGCTTGCTAAAGGATAAAATGAAAAAGGGAAAGGTGAAGATCACCTTGACTCTTGCATAAAGTAAAAGACATAAAGTAAAAAAGATAGGCCCTTCGCAGAGGGAAGCAGAGGTTGTTATGCGCTTTTATGGTTGGATGCACAAAATCTTAATGCAAAAGAACGTCACTTTATATTGCCACTTGTATATGGACCTTTATTATGCATTTCATCGCTTTTATTGCTCCCATAACAAGATCGTATAAAGCTTATTTTCTTCACACTAACAAGTCATACATATTTAGAAATCAATTTTTATTGCATGCACCAATGACAACTTACTTGAAGCATCTTACTCAATCCATGGGTAGGTATGGTGGACTCTCATGGCAAAAACTGGGTTTAAGGATATTTGGAAGCACAAGTAGTATCTCTACTTGGTGCAAGGAATTTTGGCTAGCATGAGGGGGGAAAGGCAAGCTCAACATGTTTGAATGATCCATGACAATATACTTTAACTGAGATGTGAGAAAACATAACCCATTACATTGTCTTCCTTGTCCAACATTAACTCTTTAGCATGGCATACTTAATGAGTGCTCACAATTATAAAAGATGTCCAAGATAGTATATTTACATGTGAAATCTCTCTTCCTTCAATATTCTTTCATGAATTGTTCAAATGACCAATACAATGTTTGCTAACCTTCAATAAATTTACAACCTCTACTTCTTAGATGTGAAGTCATTACTCCCCATGGGATAACCAAATGAGACATATATAATTTCAGATTTATGACATTCAACTCATTCAACCATTTACTCATAGGATATAAGTGAAGCACACGAGTAAATTACAAACTACTCCAAAAAGATATAAGTGAAGATCAATGAGTAGTTAAATAATTATGCATCTATGTGAAGACTCTCTCTCATTTAAGAATTTCAAATCTTGGTATTTTATTCAAACAGCAAGCAAAGCCAAATAAAATGGCATTGCAAGGATAACACGACTCATGTGAAGAAGCAAAAACTTAGGTTCAACCGATACTAACCGATAATTGTTGAAGAAGAAATGTGGGACGCCTACCGGGGCATCCCCAAGCTTGGATGCTTGAGACTTCTTGAAATATTATCTTGGGGTGCCTTGGGCATCCCCAAGCTTGAGCTTTTGTGTCTCCTTAATTCCATTTATATCTCGGTTTCCTAAATCTCGAAAACTTCATCCACACAAAATTCAACAAAAACTCGTGAGATAAGTTAGTATAAACCAATGCAAAAACCTTATCATTTTCTACTGTAACAAATCACTAAAATTATTATTCAACATTGCATACTAAATGTCTCTGCATATTTAATACTCCTATCCTCAAATAGAATCATTAAACAAGCAAACATATGCAAACAATGCAAACATAACAACAATCTACCAAAACAGTATAGTCTGTAAAGAATGCAAGATTCATCATACTTTCCTAACTCCAAAAATTATGGGGAAAATACCACGCTGTAGAAGATTTATCAGAGCTCAATATGCAAAAAGTTTCAACATTATATAATTCTCTGACTTTTCTAAGGAATTTTTGCAACAGCGGTAAACTTTCTGTTTTCAAACAGCAACATGTATACTAGCAAAATAAGCATGGTAAAGGCTATCCTTGACATTTTTATTGAAAATATAGATTCAAAACATTATTCTAAATAACATCAAGCAAATACTAATAAAATAAAATGACGCTCCAAGCAAAACACATATCATGTGGTGAATAAAAATATAGCTCCAAGTAAAGTTACCGATGAACGAAGACGAAAGAGGAGATGCCTTCCGGGGCATCCCCAAGCTTAGGCTCTTGGTTGTACTTGAATATTACCTTGGGGTGCCTTGGGAATCCCCAAGCTTAGGCTCTTGCCACTCCTTATTCCATATTCCATCAAATCTTTACCCAAAATTTGAAAACTTCAACCACACAAAACTCAAAACAAAACTCGTAAGCTTCGTTAGTATAAGAAAATAAAACCACCACTTAGGTACTGTAATCAACTCATTCTAAATTCATATTTATGTAATATATACTATATTCCAACTTCTCTATGGTTCATACCATCCGATACTACTCATAGATTCATCAAAATAAGCAAACAACACATAGAAAACAGAATCTGTCAAAAACAGAACAGTCTATGGTAATATGTATCAAACGTATACTTATGGAACTCAAATAATTCTGAAAAAAATTGGTGGACCTTAGGAATTTTTCTATTAATCATCTTCAAAAAGAATCAACCTAAAATCACTCTCCAGTAAAACATGGCAGCTAATCTCGTGAGCGCTAAAGTTTCTATTTTTTACAGCAAGATGGCATAGACTTCACCCAAGTCTTCCCAAAGGTTCTACTTGGCACAAACACTAATTAAAACATAAAACCACATATAACCAGAGGCTAGATGAATTATTTGTTACCAAACAGGAACAAAAGGCAAGGAACAAAAATAAAATTGGGTTGCCTCCCAACAAGCGCTATCGTTTAACGCCCCTAGCTAGGCATGATGATTTCAATGATGCTCACATAAAAGATAAGAATTGAAACATAAAGAGAGCATCATGAAGAATATGACTAGCGCATTTAAGGCTAACCCACTTCCTATGCATAGGGATTTTGTGAGCAAACAACTTATGGGAACAATAATCAACTAGCATAGGAAGGCAAAACAAGCATAACTTCAAAATTTTAAGCACATGGAGAGGAAACTTGATATTATTGCAGTTCCTACAAGCATATGTTCCTCCCTCATAATAATTTTCAGTAGCATCATGAATAAATTCAACAATATAACCAGCACATAAAGCATTCTTTTCATGATCTACTTGCATAGAAATTTTACTACTCTCCACATAAGCAAAATTCTTCTCATGAATAGTAGTGGGAGCAAACTCAACAAAATAACTATCATGTGAGGCATAATCCAATTGAAAACTAAAATCATGATGACAAGTTTCATGGTTATCATTATTCTTTATAGCATACAATTTATCACAATAATAATCATAGATAGCAACTTTATTCTCATAATCAATTGGAACCTCTTCCGAAATAGTGGAATCATCACTAAATAAAGTTGACACTCTTCCAAATCCACTTTCATGTTCATCACAATAAGATTCAACATCCTCCAAAATAGTGGGATCACTACTTCCTAAAGTTGACACTCTTCCAAACCCACTTTCATCAATATAATCATCATAAATAGGAGGCATGATTTCATCATAAAAAATTTGCTCATCAAAACTTGGCAGACAAAAAATACCATCTTCATCAAACATAGCATCCCCAAGCTTGTGGCTTTGCATATCATTAGAATCATGGATATTCAAGGAATTCATACTAACAACATTGCAATCATGCACATCATTCACATATTTCATGCCAATCATTCTATGTAATTCTTCTTCTAGCACTTGAGCACAATTTTCCTTTTCATCATTCTCACGAAAGATATTAAAAAGATGAAGCGTATGAGACAAACTCAAATCCAGTTTTTTTGTAGTTTTCTTTTATAGACTAAACTAGTGATAGAACATGAAACAAAAAGATTAGATTGCAAGATCTAAAGATATACCTTCAAGCACTCACCTCCCCGGCAACGGCGCCAGAAAAGACCTTGATGTCTACTACACAACCTTCTTCTTCTAGACGTTGTTGGGCCTCCAAGTGCAGAGGTTTGTAGGACAGTAGCAAATTTCCCTCAAGTGGATGACCTAAGGTTTATCAATCCATGGGTGGCATAGGATGAAATGGTCTCTCTCAAACAACCCTGCAGCCAAATAACAAAGAGTCTCTTGTGTGCCCAACACACCCAATACAATGGTAAATTGTATAGGTGCACTAGTTCAGCGAAGAGATGGTGATACAAGTGCAATATGAATGGTAGATAAAGGTATTTGTAATCTGAAATTATAAAAACAGCAAGGTAGCAAGCGATAAAAGTGAGCATAAACGGTATTGCAATGCTAGGAAACAAGGCCTAAGGTTCATACTTTCACTAGTGCAAGTTCTCTCAACAATAATAACATAATTGGATCATATAACTATCCCTCAACATGCAACAAAGAGTCACTCCAAAGACACTAATAGCGGAGAACAAATGAAGAGATTATGGTAGGGTACAAAACCACCTCAAAGTTATCCTTTCTGTTCTATCCATTCAAGTGTCCGTAGTAAAATAACATGAAGCTATTCTTTCCGTTCAATCTATCATAGAGTTCATACTAGAATAACACCTTAAGACACAAATCAATCAAAACCCTAATGTCACCTAGATACTCCATTGTCACATCAAGCATCCGTGGGCATGATTATACAATATGCATCACACAATCTCAGATTCATCTATTCAACCAACACAAAGTACTTCAAAGAGTGCCCCAAAGTTTCTACTAGAGAGTCAAGACGAAAACGTGTGACAACCCCTATGCATAGGTTCATGGGCGGAACCCGCAAGTTGATCACCAAAACATACATCAAGTGGATCACGTGAATATCCCATTGTCACCACAGATAAGCACGGCAAGACATACATCAAGTGTTCTCGAATCCTTAAAGACTCAATCCAATAAGATAACTTCAAAGGGAAAACTCAATCCATTACAAGAGAGTAGAGGGGGAGAAACATCATAAGATCCAACTATAATAGCAAGGCTCGCGATACATCAAGATCATGCCATAGAGAGAACACGAGAGAGAGAGAGAGAGAGAGAGAGAGATCAAACACATAGCTACTGGTACATACCCTCAGCGCCGAGGGTGAACTACTCCCTCCTCGTCATGGAGAGCGCCGGAATGATGAAGATGGCCACCGGTGATGGGTTCCCCCTCCGGCAGGGTGCCGGAACGGGCTCCCAAGAGGTTTTTGGTGTCTACAGAGACTTGTGCAGCAGAACTCCCGATCTATCTTCTGTTCCGATGGTTTTCGGGTATAAGGGAATAGGCAAAAGAAGTCGGTCGAGGGACGCTCGAGGGGCCCACGAGACAGGGGGTGCGCCCAGGGGTGGGCGCGCCCTCCTATCTCCTGGCCTCCTCGAAACTTCCCTGGCTTGTACTCCAAGTCTCCCGGATCATGTTAGTTCCAAAAATCACGCTCCCAAAGGTTCATTCCGTTTGGACTCCGTTTGATATCCCTTTTCTTCGAAACACTGGAATAGGCAATAAAACAGCAATATGGGCTAGGCCTCCGGTTAATAGGTTAGTCACAAAAGTAATATAAAAGTGTATAATAAAGCCCATAATCATCCAAAACAGATAATATAATAGCATCAATGCTTCATAAATTATAGATACGTTGGAGACTATCAAGGCTCACCTCATCCTCGGAGAGTGGAAATAAATTACTGTCCTCCGAGTCGTCGTTTATTGCATGTTCGTCAGGGCTAACTTGCCCGTTTTCCCGTTCCTCCTGTTCGGAAGTTATCTCAATGGGGTCTTCGTTATCTTCGGCATAGTCTAGAGTACTGTTTTCTCTCGTGTCGGTATTGCTGTCTTTTTCGCGACGTGACTTAGAGTAGCGCGGCTGACGCCGGCGTTTTGGTTGTATCACGGGAGGTTCATCCTCAACTGGATCTTCTTTGTCATCGTCGTTAGTTCTTTTAGGTGAATCCACAATGTACACGTTGTAAGAAGAGGTGGCCGTCCAGCGTCCGGTAAACTGAGGGTTTTGGCCCTGTGCCTCCTCGGCATTGTCGTCCATACCGTCGATGTCTTCAGAGCCGTAATCGAGCATGTTGGTTAAGTCTTCGATAGTGGCTATAAAGTGGGCGGTGGGTGGGAAACAAAATTATCCGTCATCAGCCTCTAGTTTGAACCGGATATAATTTAGATGTGAGCCCTCCGCTAAGGATGGCGCTTTTAACAATTTTAAAATGTCGCCCAAAGGTTAGTGGCGAAAAATGTCCGCGGAGCTGAATTCAACGATCGATGACTGATCGAGATCGACACATGTGGACGCACATGGTTCGGAACCTGTAGCCGGAAATGAGTCCGAGGCTCCGGTGACACAGATTCTACTCGAGGTTGGGTCTGAGTGCGGCTCTGACGCTGCTAGGACTGTGGTATCCGTCGCGGGGTTGAGCTTCTTGTCTTTGGATGGTGCGATCTGCTCCAGATCTAAGGCCAGAGCAGTTACAGGTGCTATCCCCTAGGTATGGTCCGATGACAGATTTAAGTCATGTTCATCGTGGTGACTGGGAGCGACTGCCGTGGTCTCGAATCCGTTGAAGATCAAGTCTCCGCGGATATCCGCGACGTAGTTCAAGCTTCCGAATCTGACCTAACGACCAGGGGCGTAGCTATTGATCTGCTCTAGATGGCCAAGCGAGTTGGCCCGCAGTGCAAAGCCGCCGAACACGAAGACATATCTGGGGAGGAAGACTTCTCCTTGTATAGCATTGTTGTAGATGATTGAAGGGCCCATCAAACCTTTTGAGGACGGCACAGTGGAACTCTCAATGAAAGCACCAATGTCGGTGTCAAAACCGGCGGATCTCACGTAGGGGGTCCTGAACTGTGTGTCTAAGGTCGATGGTAACAGGAGACGGGGGACACAATGTTTACCCAGGTTCGGGCCCTCTCTATGGAGGTAATACCCTAATTCCTGCTTGATTTCTTGATGAATATGAGTATTACAAGAGTTGATCTACCACGAGATCGTAATGGCTAAAACCCTAGAAGTCTAGCCTGTTTGACTATATCTGTTTCCGGACTAAGCCCTCCGGTTTATATAGACACCGGAGGGGGCTAGGATTGTACAAAGTCAGTTACAAAGAAAGGAATCTTCATATTTGGACGCCATGCTTGCCGTCCACGCCAAGGAGAGTCCCATTCGGACACGGGTAGAGTCTTTGGTCTTTGTATCTTCACAGCCCATCAGTTCGGCCCATATCCAACAGGTCAGACGCTCGAGGACCCCTTAGTCTAGGACTCCCTCAGTTCTCCCTCTAGTCATTGGCCTTCATGGCAACGATGGCCCCTCTGAGATGCTCCTCCATGGCCTCCGGTGATGATGGCCCCCTCTGGCAGGGTGCCAGAGAGGGCCTAGATTGATTTCTCATGTGTACAGAGGCTTGCGGCGGCGGAACTTCCGATCTAGGTTATTTTTTGGAGGTTTCTGTATTTATAGGAATTTTTGGCGTAGGTCTCACGTCAGGGGGGGTCTCCGAGTCGTCCACGAGATAGGGGCCCACGCCCAGGGGGGTGGGCATGCCCCCCACCCTCGTGGACAGCCCGGGACTCTTCTGGCCCAACTCTTTTACTCCGAGAGCTTCTTTCAGTCCATAAAAAATCATCAAAAATTAGCACGTCAATTGGACTCCATTTGGTATTCCTTTTCAGCGATACTCAAAAACAAGGAAAAATAGAAACGGGCACTGGGCTCTAGGTTAATAGGTTAGTCCCAAAAATTGTATAAAATATCATATAAAACATCTAAGATGGATAATATAATAGCATGAATACTTCATAAATTATAGATATATTGGAGACGTATCAGTATCCCCAAGCTTAATTCCTGCATCATTATATGAAGTGTGAATGCTAGCAGGTGCACAAGTTTGATCAATGATAATTTCAATCACCTTTTCTAGCATCATTATATGTCATAACAGTATCTCATCTCATAAAACTTTTCATGATCAAGTAACAAGCTATTCACATGTTAAAGTATAGATCATAAACTTTCATGAAAATTAACAAACAGTGCTCTTAGTCATCAAACAATTGCAATTCATCTTATTTTCGGGAAGGGTCTATGTAAGAGCTTTGATTTAGCAAACTGCACATACTCAACTATCATTTAATCTTTCACAATTGCTAACACTCATGTGATATTTATGGGTTCAAAGTTTTAATCGGACACAGAGAAAGATAGGGGCTTATAGTTTCGCCTCCCAACCTTTTACCTCAAGGGTAATGTCAACAACAATAATTTATGAAAACCTACAACCAAGTGGATATATATATCTGGATCGCTCCAACACAAAGTGCTTGCCAAAGGAAAAAGTGTAAAAAGGAAAGGTGATGATCACCATGACTCTTGTATAAGGGTAGAAGATAGAAGTAAAAGATAGGCCCTTCGCAGAGGGAAGCAGAGGTTGTCATGCGCTTTTATGGTTGGATGCACAAAATCTTAATGCAAAACAACGTCACTTTATATTGCCGCTTGTGATAAAGACCTTTATTATGCAGTCCGTTGCTTTTATTTCTTATCTATAACAAGTTCGTATAAAGCTTATTTTCTTCGCACTAATAGATCATACATATTTAGAGAGCAATTTTTATTGCATGCACCGATGTCAACTTACTTGAAAGATCTTACTCAATCCATAGGTAGGTATGGTGGACTCTCATGGCAAAACTGGTTTAAGGGATGTTTGGAAGCACAATTAGTATTTCTACTTGGTGCAAAGAATTTGGCTAGCATGAGAGGGAAAGGCAAGCTCAACATGTTGGATGATCCAAGACAATATAACGTTTTGGATATAGGAAAACATAACCCATTAAGTTGTCTTCCTTGTCCAACATCAACTTTTTAGCATGTCATATTTTAATGAGTGCTCACAATTGCAAAAGATGTCCTAGATAGTATATTTATATGTGAAATCTCCCTTCCTTCAATATTCTTTCATGAATTGTTCAAGTGACCAATTCTGCGTTTGCTAACTTTCAATGAGTTTACTACCTATACTTATTATGTGTGAAGTCATTACTCCCCATGTTATAAGCATATGAAACATATATAAATTCAGATTTATGATATTCAATTCATTCAACCATTTACTCATAAGATACACGTGAAGCACGTGGGTAAATGACAAACCACTCCCAAAAGATATAAGTGAAGAACACTGAGTAGTCAAATAATTAACTAGCCATGGGAGTATTCTTTTTCATTCAAGATTTCTGATCCAATGATTTTATTCAAACAGCAAGTACAATTGAAAATAACTCCAAGCAAAAGACATATCATGTGACGAATAAAAATATAGCTCCGAGTAAGGTATACTGATAGTTTTGAAGATGAAAGAGGGGCATCCCCAAGCTTAGGCTCTTGAGTCTTCCTTGAATATTACCTTGGGGTGCCTTGGGCATCCCCAAGATTAGGGTCTTTCCACTCCTTATTCTCCTCATATCAATATCTCACCCAAAGCTTGAAAACTTCAATCATACAAAACTTAACGGAACTTCGTGAGATAGGTTAGTATGATAAAGAGTAAACCATTCACTTTGGTACTGTCAAATACAAGGTTAATAATTGTTCTCACACAATTCCTACTGTACCATACCATTTCTACAATTTATATTGAGAAATATAAGCCATAGAAACTAGAAAACAAGCAAACTATGCAATGAAAACAGAATCTGTCAGAAACAGAACAGTCTGTAATGATCTGAACAGAAACCATACTTATGCTACTCCAAAAATTATGAGATAAATTGTTGGACGTGAGGAATTTGTCTATTAATCTTCTGCAAAAAGAATAAACTCAAAATAACTCATCTGTAAAAAATGGTAGCTGATCCCGTGAGCGCAAAGTTTCTGTTTTTTACAGCAAGATCACATTAACTCTCACCCAAGTCTTCCCAAAGGTCTTACTTGGCACTATATTTAAACAAAAAGCTATAAAACATGATTAATACAGTAGCTTAATCATGTAAACACACAAAAACAGTAAGGGTAACTATTGGGTTGTCTCCCAATGAGCGCTTTTCTTTAATGTCTTTTAGCTAGGCATGATGATTTCAATGATGCTCACATAAAAGAAAAGAATTGAAACATAAAGAGATCATAGTGAAGAATATGACTAGCACATTTGAATCTATCCCATTTCCTATGCCTAGGGATTTTGTGAACACATAATTTATAGGAACAAGAATCAACTAGCATAGGAAGGTAAAACAAGTATAACTTCAAAACTTTAAGCACATAGAGATGAAACTTGATATTATTGCAACTCCTACAAGCATATATTCCTCCCTCATAATAACTTTCAGTAGAATCATGAATGAATTTAACAATATAACCATCACATAAAACATTATTTTCATGATCTAGAAGCATAGAAATTTTTCTACTCTCCACATAAGCCAAATTCTTCTCATTCGGAATAGTGGGATCACTAATTCCTAAAGTTGACACTCTTCCAAACCCGCTTTAGATGATATTATTATTCATACTCCAAAAGGTATAAGTGAAGTTCATGGATCATTCTACAATTAATATAGTCTAACCAATATCCAAGC
Organism: Triticum aestivum; assembly: GCF_018294505.1. NCBI lineage: Eukaryota > Viridiplantae > Streptophyta > Magnoliopsida > Poales > Poaceae > Triticum > Triticum aestivum. The sequence continues at coordinate 138,095,635 of NC_057801.1, forward strand.
TCAAAATATATAAGTGAAGCACACGAAGCATTCTATAAAACCATACTCAAAAAATTTAAGTGAAGCACAAAGAGCATTCTATAAGGTCATACTCAAAAGATATAAGTGAAGCACATGAATCATTCTATAAATTTATCAAGGTACATCTCATACTAGCATGGTTCTTAAAGAAAAAACAAAAACACAAAGGACACAAATCATGTGAACAAAACAAAAACCGAGGTATACTGATAATTGTTGAAGAAGAAAGATGGGATGCCAACCGGGGCATCCCCAAGCTTAGATGCTTGAGTATCCTTGGAATATTAACTTGGGGTTCCTTGGGCATCCCCAAGATTGAACTCTTGCCTCTCTTTATTCTTCTCATATTGGTAACTCCACGTTCTTTGAACACTTCATCCACAAAAACTTAACAAAAACTTTGTGAGATCCGTTAGTATACTAAAGCAAATCACTACCTTTAGGTACTGTTGCAAACTCATTCAAATTTCATATTATCTCTTTATATACTCTATTGCAACTTCACCATGGTTGATACCACCCGATACTACCCATAGATTCATCAAAATAAGCGAACAACACATAGAAAACATAATCTGTCAAAAACAGGACAGTCTGTAGTATTCTGGAAGTTTAGTATACTTCTGTAACTCCAAAAACATCTACAAAAACATGAAAATTTAAAAAATTTGTACAGAAGTAATGTGAAAAAAGTTTCAGACCAATTTGACTTTCCATCAAAAAATGTAAATTCACGCGCTATAGCCAAAGTTTCTGTTTTTGTACTGCACATAGTAAACAAGCAATCTAATCATCCTAAAACCAAAGCTTGGCACATTATTTTTATAATCCAATGGATATATACAAGGGGATAATTATTTTCAGAGAAGCTTCCATGAATTTTTTTACATTGTTTCCATGAGCATGAACACAAGTGTTCAAGGTCGACCCTCACTTCTCCAATGCATAACCTTCCGATCACTTCTCTTATTGAAAAAACTTGTTAGGCATGAGAGGCAAGTAATTTTTTCTGTATTTTCATTCTTAATTTTTTTTTGTATGTTTCACCCACAACTAAACAAAAACAAAAAGGAAAAACAAAATCTACTTAGCGAACAAAGCAAACAAGCACACACGAGAATATCAACCCCATGCTATTGCTCCCCGGCAACGGCGCCAGAAAAGAGCTTGACAATCCCCAAGTGCAGGGAATCATTGTAGCAATTCCCAATGGTGGAAGTGATAAGTATGGAGTGTCGAACCCACAAGGAGCTAAAGGCAAGATCAATATTCTCTCAAGTCCTATATGCCACTGATACGACTCTACGTACACCAAATGTTTCCTTCCAACTAGAAACGAGAAATAAAACTACGTTGCGGGTATGAAGAGGATAACTTTGCATGATATCGGAGAGCTAAAACATAAAATTAGGTGTTGTTATCATAAAGTTAGAATATATTACTAAATATTATAAATAGCGAGTGTCGAATAATGATGGGTCGATGTGCGGAATTATCCTAGGCAATTGTTAACAAGACCGGAAATCACTATTGCAATTTCATATGAGGGAGAGGCATAAGCTAACATACTTTCTCTTCTTGGATCATATGCACTTATGATTGGAACTCTAGCAAGCATCCACAACTACTAAAGATCATTAAGGTAAAACCCAACCATAGCATTAAAGCATCAAGTCCCCTTTATCCCATATGCAACAACCCCCTTACTTGGGTTTATGCTTTTGTCACTCAAGCAACCGACTATAAGCGAATCATAAACGTATTGAAACACCCTACAGCGGGAATCCCTCACGCTTGCGCGACACGGAGGGCACAATAGGACCACACCAACATAAAACAAACAACTTATACCAATCTATGTCATCAATCAACCCAAAGACAAAGGATATCTACTCAAAACATCATAGGATGGCAACACATCATTGGATCATAATATGTGGCATAAAGCACCATGTTCAAGTAGGGATTACAGCGGGGTGCGGGAGAGTGGACTACGTAAAATACATGAGGATGGTGATGATGATGGTGATGTTTATGAACACGATCACCGCGGCGATGATTCCCCTCCTGATGGCACTCCTGCGCCACCGAGAGAGAGGAGGAGAGGTTCTCCCCCTTGTGCTTCCTCCTCCATCACCTCCACCCTAGATGGGAAGAGGTTCTCCCTCTGGTCCTTGGCCTTCATGGCAACGATGGCCCCTCCGGCATCCTCCTCCATGGCCTCCGATGATGATGGCCCCCTCCGGCAGGGGGCCAGAGAGGGCCTAGATTGATTTATCTTGGCTACACAGGCTTGCAGCGGCGGAACTTCTGATCTAGGTTATTTTCTGGACGTTTCTGTATTTATAGGAATTTTTGGCGTAGGTCTCATGTTAGGGGGGTCTACGAGTCGTCCACGAAATAGGGGCCCACGCCCAGGGGTGGTGGGTGCGCCCCCACCCTCGTGGACAGCCCGGGACTCTTCTGGCCTAACTCTTTTACTCAGGGGGCTTCTTTCGGTCCATAAAAAATCATCAAAACTTGGCACGTCAATTGGACTCCGTTTGGTATTCCTTTTCAGCGATACTCAAAAACAAGGAAAAAACAGAAACTGGCACTTGGCTCTAGGTTAATAGGTTAGTCCCAAAAATCATATAAAATATCATATAAATGCATATAAAACATCTAAGATGGATAATATAATAGCATGAATACTTCATAAATTATAGATACGTTGGAGACGTGTCATGGGGCTGCGATGCTTATGTGAAAAAGCTTCAACCTGATAAGCTTGAACCCAAATTGGAGAAATGTGTCTCCATAGGATACCCAAAGGAGATTGTTGGGTATACCTTTGATGACCCACAAGTATAGGGGATCACAACAGTTTTCGAGGGTAGAGTATTCAACCCAAATTTATTGATTCGACACAAGGGGAGCCAAAGAATATTCTCAAGTATTAGCAGTTGAGTTGTCAATTCAACCACACCTGGATAACTTAGTATCTGCAGCAAAGTATTTAGTAGCAAAGTAGTATGGAAGTAACGGTAACGGTGGAAAAAAGTAACAGTAGTAGTTTTGTAGTAATTGTAACAGTAGCAACGGTAAAGTAAATAAGCAAAGCACAATATGTGAAAAGCTCATAGGCATTAGATCAGTGATGGATAATTATGTCGGATGCGGTTCATCATGTAACAGTTATAACATAGGGTGAGACAGAACTAGCTCCAGTTCATCAATGTAATGTAGGCATGTATTCCGAATATAGTCATACGTGCTTATGGAAAAGAACTTGCATGACATCTTTTGTCCTACCCTCCCGTGGCAGCGGGGTCCTAATGGAAACTAAGGGATATTAAGGCCTCCTTTTAATAGAGTACCAGACCAAAGCATTAGCACTTAGTGAATACATGAACTCCTCAAACAACGGTCATCACCGAGAAGTATCTCGATTATTGTCACTTTGGGGTTGTCGGATCATAACACATAATAGGTGACTATAGACTTGCAAGATAGGATCAAGAACTCACATATATTCATGAAAACATAACAGGTTCAGATCTGAAATCATGGCACTCGGGCCCTAGTGACAAGCATTAAGCATAGCAAAGTCATGGCAACATCAATCTAAGAACATAGTGGATACTAGGGATCAAACCCTAACAAAACTAACTTGATTACATGGTAAATCTCATCCAACCCATCACCGTCCATCAAGCCTATGATGGAATTACTCACGCACGACGGTGAGCATCATGAAATTGGTGATGGAGGATGGTTGATAATGACGACGGCAATGAATCCCCCTCTCCGGAGCCCGGAACGTACTCCAGATCAGCCCTCCCAAGAGAGATTAGGGCTTGGTGGCGGCTCCATATCGTAAAACGTGATGAAACTTTCTCTCTGATTTTTTTCTCCGCGAAAGCAAATATATGGAGTTGGAGTTGAGGTCGGTGGACATCCAGGGGGCCCATGAGGCAGGGGGCGCGCCCAGGGGGAGGAGGCGCGCCCCCCTCCCTCATGGATAGGGTGTGGGCCCCCTGGCACTAATTCTTTCGCCAATATTTTTTATTAATTCTGAAAAGTTGCTCCGTGGATTTTTAGGTCATTCCGAGAACTTCTATTTCTGCACAAAAATAACACCATGGCAGCTCTGCTGAGAACAGCGTCAGTCCGGGTTAGTTCCATTCAAATCATGCAAGTTAGAGTCCAAAACAAGGGCAAAAGTGTTTGGAAAAATAGATAGAACGGAGACGTATCAACTCCCCCAAGCTTAAACTTTGCTTGTCCTCAAGCAATTCAGTTGACAAACTGAAATTGATAAAGAAAAACTTTTACAAACTTTGTTTGCTCTTGTTGTTGTAAATATGTAAAGCCAGCATTCAAGTTTTCAGCAAAAATTATGAACTAACCATATTCACAATAACACTTAGGTCTCATGTTTACTCATATCAATGGCATAATCAACTAGCGAGCAATAATAATAAATCTCGGATGACAACACTTTCTCAAAACAATCATAATATGATATAACAAAATGGTATCTTGCTAGCCCTTTTTGAGACCGCAAAACATAAATCCAGAGCACCTTTAAAGATCAAGGACTGACTAAACATTGTAATTCATTGTAAAAGAGATCCAGTCAAGTCATACCCAATATAAATTAATAGTAATGCATGCAAATGACAGCGGTGCTCTCCAGCAGGTGCTTTTAATAAGTGGGTGATGACTCAACATAAAAGTAAACAGATAGGCCCTTCGTAGAGGGAAGCAGGGATTTGTAGAGGTGCCAGAGCTCGATTTTGAAATAGAGATGAATAACATTTTGAGCGGTATACTCTCACTGTCAACACAACAACTATGAGATCTCGATATCTTCCATGCTACATACATTATAGGCGGTTCCCAAACAGAATGGTAAAGTTTATACTCCCCCACCACCAACAAGAATCAATCCATGGCTTGCCCAAAACAACGGGTGCCTCCAACTAGCAACAATCCTGGGGGAGTTTTGTTAATTTATTTTGATTTGTTGTTGATCTTTTGATCATGGGACTGGGCATCCTAGTTACCAGCCATTTTCTCGTGAATGAGGAGCGGAGTCCACTCCTCTTGAGAATAACCCACCTAGCATGGAAGATACAGACAGCCCTAGTTGATACATGAGCTGCTCGAGCATACAGAACAGAATTTCATTTGAAGGTTTGGAGTTTGGCACATACAAATTTACTTGGAACGACAGGTAGATACCGCATATAGGAAGGTATGGTGGACTCATATGGAATAACTTTGGGGTTCATGGAGTTTGGATGCACAAGCAGTATTCCCACTTAGTACAGGTGAATAGCAAGAGACTGGGAAGCGACCAACTGAGAGAGCGACAATAGTCATGAACATGCATTAAAATTAATCAACACTGAGTGCAAGCATGAGTAGGCTATAATCCACCATGAACATAAATATCGTGAAGGCTATGTTGATTTTGTTTCAACTACATGCGTGAACATGTGCCAAGTCAAGTCACTCGAATCATTCAAAGGAGGATACCACCCTATCATACCACATCACAACCATTTTAATAGCATGTTGGCACGCAAGGTAAACCATTATAAGCTCCTAGCTAATTAAGCATGGTATAAGCAACTATAATCTCTAATTGTCATTGCAAACATGTTTATTCATAATAGGATGAATCAGGAACGATGAACTCATCATATTTACAAAAACAAGAGAGGTCGAGTTCATACCAGCTTCTCTCATCTCAATCATTCCATCATATATCGTCATTATTGCCTTTCACTTGCACGACCAAACGGTGTGTATAATAATAATAGTGCACGTGCATTGGACTAAGCTGGAATCTACAAGCATTCAATTCAAGGGAGAAGACAAGGTAATATGGTCTCTTGGTTAAATCAACAAGCATGCATATTAGAGCCACTAAATATTTTCATTATGGTCTTCTCCTCTCGGCCCCCAAAGAAAAGAAATAAAACTATTTACACGGGAAAGCTCCCAACAAGCAAAAGAAGAACGAGAAATCTTTTTGGGTTTTCTTTTAATTACTACTACAAGCATGGAAATTAAACTAACTAATTTTTTGGTTTTTCTTAAGGTTTATCAAACACACAAGAAGAAAGCTAGAAAAAGAAATTGAACTAGCATGGATAATACAATGAAAAAGTATGAACACCGACAACCAGAATGAGTGTGTGAACATGAATGTAATGTCGGTGAGAAATACGTACTCCCCCAAGCTTAGGCTCTTGGCCTAAGTTGGTCTATGCCCATGGATCGCGACTACTCTCCCCGGTGTACTGAGAAGTGTCATCGTACTGCCACTGACTGGCGATCTCCTCTGGATCCCACTGATAAGATGATGGAGATAAGGATCCAGTGGTGGTTCCGGCTTAGGCTCTAGAGCTGATGTCTGGCCTAGGTGCGCATAAACGGCCGCCGGTAAGACGAGGTAGTGGCCTGTAGTTAAATCAAACAAAGAGGGCGCGGGCAAGATAATAATCTCATTGTGTTTCTTATTAAATCTTAGGTTATACATAAGCATCTTATCATCATTGTTAACAATAAACTCATGTGCTATCATGCTCTTGTAATCTAAAAAGGTAGGGGGCAGCAGTTTTTCCTCTTTCTCATAATGCCTAATAGGTATCTCGAAGTGTTTAGCAAGGCGTGAGGCATAGATACCTCCAAATATGGGGCCCTTCGTACGGTTCAGGCTTAATCATTTAGCAATAACATCACCCATACTAAAAGAGTTATCACAAAATAAGGCATGGAACAGAATAATAATATCAGGAACACTAAGGTTTCCACGGTTTCTGTGACCAATTAAGCATTGACTAGCAAATATGGCAAAGTAGCATAAAACAGCAAAATGTATGCTAGTTATTCTTGCATCAGAAACCTTCCTCGATTCCCCTACAGTAATAGTATCAATAAAACCATCCACATCTTTACGATGTGGTTCATCTAAGCTGCCCTCGAAGGGTATGCCGCAAACCGTGCAAAAATTACGTAATGACATCTCCCTAGCCTCATCATATAAATGAAAAGCTACTGAAGGAGGTGAATTCTTAGGATAATAGTAGAAGTTTTGCATGAAAGTATTGGTGAGTAAGAGATATTGTTCGATCCGGTCGTGGAGGAAGTCAGTGAGGCCCGCATTATCAGCCAAAGAACAAAAGTCTTCATAAATCTCGGCTGCTCTCAAGAAATCATCACAAGGCCACTCACACCACCGTACTTCCGCTACGCGAGGAAGATTATACTTGGCCTTTTCTTTCTCCTTAGATTGTTTATCCTTGGAGCTTTGGCTAGAAGAGCCCCTCAAAAATCTCTTCATCATTTTCTAAAAAATTCTGAAATTTTTAGTAACTCGAAATAAAAGTGAATCAAACTAAACAAGATTGATAGCAACTACTCCCACAAGTGCCTAGAGCCTATATCATGCATTAGAATTACTTGGGACCTCATAAATTTGACATGCAAGCTCAAGAACAGGTTCACCTAGGCAGGCAAAATTATCAATGAATAAAGCACTAGAACAAAAACTAATTGGACCATTGGAGGAGTCACATACCAAAGAACAATCTCCCAAAGCAGTTTTGTGAATGGAGCTTTGAGCAAGGAGATCGAAAATCGCAGCAAAATGAGCTAGAACTTGTGCTTGAACTGGATGGGGATTTTTTTGGGAGGTAGATGAAGTGTGTGGATGCAGGAATAAGTGAAGGGGGGCACCGTGGGCCCATGAGGCACGGGGCACGCCCTGTAGGGGTGGGTGTGCCCTGGACCCTCGTGGCCAGGTGCTTGCTGCCCCTACTATGTTCTCAGTGCCTAAAATCCTCAGATATTCTAGAAAAAATCATACTAAATTGGCAGGGCATTTACAGAACTTTTATTTTTGGGTACTTTTTTATTTCATGGATAATTCAGAAAACAGACAGGTAACACTATTTTTGCTTTATTTAAACTAAATAACAGAAAGTAAAAGGAGGGTATAGAAGGTTGTGCCTTCTAATTTCATCCATCTCATGATCATCAAAAGGAATCCACTAACAAGGTTGATCAAGTCTTGTTAACAAACTCATTTCAAATAACATGGAACCAGAGAAATTTTGAATGACACTAAGTTACCTCAACAGGGATATGAACATCCCCAATAATAAGAATATCATATTTCTTCTTGATAGTAGAAAGAGGAAATTCAAAACCTCCAATAATGATAGTTGGAATTTTTCCAATAGAATTGATGCTATGAACTTGAGGTTGTTTCCTCGGAAAGTTATCAATAATAATTTTTCCAATATTATCATACTAACAATAATGATAGTATGCTCATTACCATTAACATGAAAAGTGACATTGCCTTTGTTGCAATCAATAACAGCCCCTGTAGTATTCAAAAAGGAGCTACCAAGGATAATCGACATACTATCGTCCTCGGGAATATCAAGAATAACAAAGTTCGTTAAGATATTGACGTTTGCAACCACAACAGGCACATCCTCACAAATACTGACAGGTATAGCAGTTGATTTATCAGCCATTTGCAAAGATAATTCAATAGGTGTCATCTTATTCAATTCAAGTCTACGATATAAAGAGAGAGGCATAACACTAACACCGGCTCCAAGATCACATAAAGCAGTTTTAACATAATTTCTTTTAATGGAGCAAGGTATAGTTGGTACTCCTGGATCTCCTAGTTTCTTTGGTATTCCACCCTTAAAAGTATAATTAGCAAGCATGGTGGAAATTTCAGCTTCTGGTATCTTTCTTTTATTTGTAATAATATCCTTCATGTATTTAGCATAAGGATTCACTTTAAGCATATCAGTTAAGCGCATACGTAAGAAGATAGGTCTAATCATTTCAGCAAAGCGCTCAAAATCCTCATCATCCTTTTTCTTGGATGGCTTGGGAGGAAAAGGCATGGGTTTCTGAACCCATGGTTCTCTTTCTTTACCGTGCTTCCTAGCAACAAAGACTCTCTTATCATAACATTGATTCTTTGATTGTGGGTTGTCAAGATCAACAGCAGGTTCAATCTCTACATCATTATTATTGCTAGGTTGAGCATCAACATGAACATTATCATTATCATTATCACTAGGTTCATGTTCATCACTTGGTTGTGTTTCAACATCAGAAATAGAAATATCATTGGGATTCTCAGGTGTGTCTACAACAGGTTCACTAGAAGCATGCAAAGTCCTATCATTTTTCTTTTTCTTCTTTTTAGAAGAACTAGGTGCCCCTAAATTATTTCTTTGAGAATCTTGCTCAATTCTCTTAGGGTGGCCTTCAGGATACAAAGGTTCCTGAGTCATTTTACCAGTTCTAGTAGCCACTCTAACAGCAAAATCATGTTTATTATTTAATTCATTGAGCAAATCATTTTGATCTTTAAGTACTTGTTCTGCTTGAGTGGTATCCATAGAAGCATATTTACTAATGAGTTTAAGTTCACCTTTAACTCTAGCCATATAATCACTCAAGCGTCCAATCATGTAAGCATTACTCTTTAATTCTCTACCTACATAAGCATTAAAGTTTTCTTGTGTATCCATAAATTCATCAAATTCATCTAAACATTGGCTAGGAAACTTAGTAGACGGGATTTCAACACTATCATATTTATAGAGAAAATTTACCTTTACTACCTTTGTCGGGTTATCAAGACAATGTGTCTCTTCGACAGGCGGTATATTAACACATGTATTTCTTTGACAGGAGGTAAATTCTTAACATCTTCAGCTTTAATACCTTTTTCTTTCATTGATTTCTTTGCCTCTTGCATATCTTCAGAACTAAGAAATAGAACACCCCTCTTCTTCGAAGTAGGTTTAGGAATAGGATCAGGAATTGGCTCAGGAAGAGTCCAATTATTTTCATTAGTCACCATATTGTTCAATAGCAATTCAGCTTGATCGACTGTTCTTTCCCCGAAAACACAACCAGCACAACTATCCAAGTGGTCCTTGGAAGCATCGATTAGCCCATTATAAAAAATATCTAGTATTTCATTTTTCTTAAGAGGGTGATCAGGCAAAGCATTAAGTAACCAGAGAAGCCTCCCCCAAGCTTGTGGGAGACTCTCTTCTTCAATTTGCACAAAATTATATATTTCCCTCAAGGAAGCTTGTTTCTTATGAGCAGGAAAATATTTAGCAGAGAAGTAATAAATCATATCCTAGGGACTATGCACACAACCAGGATCAAGAGAATTAAACCAAGTTTTAGCATCACCCTTTAATGAGAATGGAAATATCTTAAGGATATAATAATAGCGAGACTTCTCATCATTAGTGAACAGGGTGGCTATATCATTCAATTTAGTAAGATGTGCCACAACAATTTCAGATTCATAGCCATAAAAAGGATCAGATTCAACCAAAGTAATTATCTCAGGATCAACAGAGAATTCATAATCCTTCTCCGTAACAAAGATAGGTGAAGTAGCAAACGCATGGTCATATTTCATTCTAGCATTTAGAGATTTCTGCTTCCATTTAGCTAGTAACTTCTTAAGATCAGATCTATCATTGCAAGCAAGAATAGCTCTAGTATTTCTTCATCCATAACATAACCTGATGATGTTATGTACCTAGGGTAGGGTCATGGACCTATCTAGGATGCCATACCAAAGGACATCCTTAGACGAAGCTACCTTCTAGTCGACCTAGAGGGACTCCACTCGACCGGCTAGAAGACACTCGACGAACCTAAAGACACTCGACCATGAAGACTCACTCGACCACCAGGAGTTCAGGATCTACTCTGTATCCAAACGGTCTGTAATTAAGTAGTCTTAATGGTCATGATGACACTTTATGTAGGGCATTACTAGTAATGCCCGGCCTTAATGTACTTTAACCCTCTGCTACGTGGGTTGGCTGGGGTCCTGGCATCCTCTATATAAGCCACCCCCCTCCACTGGTAGAAGGGTTCGCACCCCTGTAACTCATATACACATAAACCAGTCGATCGCCTCCGGGCTCCGAGACGTAGGGATATTACTTCCTCAGAGAAGGGCCCGAACTTGTTAAACACTCGTGTGTACAACTACTCCATAGCTAGGATCTTGCCTCTCCATACCTACCCCCATTCTACTGTCAGACTTAGAACCACGACAGTTGGCGCCCACCGTGGGGCAGGTGTCTTAGCGACTTTTTGGAGAAGTTGCAATTTGTACGATTGCCTTCATCATGGTTTCCAGCGGAGCTCTGGTCGAGGGCCACGAGATCCATCTCGGTGCGCTCGCTTTCATCGCCGACGACTCCGCTTGGCTCCAGGAGGCACCACTCGACATCGACGCGCTCCCCTTCCGCGGGGCGACGCACTTTAGGGCGTGTGCCATCGACTCCTTACCGGTCGACTCCTGTGCTGTCTTCCCTCCCTGTCTCCCGCCAGCGCAAGCACTCCGGTCGGTCGAGGCTCCAGCGATGGGTGAGACACGCAGTGGCTCGCCAATCGGCCACCACCCAAGTCGCAGCAATTGAGCCCGACGAATCTCTCTACGGCCTGTTCGACCTGTCGACTGGCTCCGTAGAGACTGCATCCGAGTGCGATAGCAGTGATCCGGCGGTGGAGGTCCTGATGGTCAACGGGCCTCGTAGCCCTCCCGGTTTCCCCCGCAATGACGGGATGGACGACGGGGGCGACCCCGCTCAGGCCCACGAAGAGTATCAGCCCGAGCCACTCACTTCTCAGCAGAGGGAAGAACTTCGCCGCCGGAACATGGATGCCCTGCATACTCCCATTACGGGAGAAACTCCGGAGGCTCATGCCCTGGAAGAGGCGTGTTTGGCCAACTTGGCTGAACGCACTCGACTGGAGAACCTCCAGCGAGCACTCGACGAGCGTGCGCGTCAACGAGTACCCGACTCCAGCCGACGTCAGCTCTTTCCGCAGCCGACTCAGGTATATCGAACTCCGATTCAGAATTTGGCACTGCAGCCCGTATAGCGGAGTCAATTCAGCCCTCTCAGTCGGAGGCTGGAAGAGGCTTGATGCAGATCAGAGATTTGCTCCGGGCGGAAGGAGATCAGAATTCAGTTGTGTCACAGTCACGCAACAGGATTCACAGTCAATCTGTCGCTGCGAATACTGTTCAGTCGGCTCACAGTCCAAGGTCGCCTCCGAGGCGCGTGGGACGTGAAGGCCAGCGGGACCACTATGATGATCGATTTGATCGTTATGACAGGCGTCGAGTGCCCACTCCTCCCCCGAGAAGTGGATATAACGCCCATCGGCAGCAAGATGACAGACGCCAGCTCAGTGTTGGGCGGAGAGCTCCAGTCGACCCCAGAGAGCCGGGCTTTGATGCGAGATCCATCATCGTGCAAGGTTTGGTCGACCGGAACAGAGCTCATAGAGGTGGCCATGACAGAGATGTGCCCACAAGCAGCCGAGTCCACGTTTCGGGTCCAGAATGCTTTAGCAGAGCCATCAGAGCCGCAGTGATACCCCCCAACTTCAGGTTGGCGACTGGAGTGAGTAAGTTCACCGGAGAGTCTAAGCCTGAAACTTGGCTTGAAGACTACCGAGTGGCTATACAAATTGGTGGCGGTAATGATGAGGTGTCCATGAAGCATTTGCCACTTATGCTAGAGGGTTCGGCCAGGGCGTGGTTGAATCAGTTAGCTCCTAGCAGCATTTACACCTGGGAAGATCTTTCCCGAGTGTTCGTCAGGACGTTCGAGGGAACTTGCAAGCGGCCGGCCGGATTGACAGAGCTGCAAGTTTGCGTACAAAAGTCGAGTGAAACATTGAGAGATTACATCCAGAGATGGATCACTTTGCATCATACTGTAGAGAATGTGTCAGACCATCAAGCGGTCTGCACCTTCAAGGATGGTGTCAAGAACAGAGAGTTGAGCCTGAAGTTTGGTCGAACTGGAGATATGACTCTGAGTCGGATGATGGAAATAGCCACCAAGTACGCCAATGGCGAAGAAGAGGACCAACTCCAGAGTGGCAAGTACAAGCCGAGTCAGTCGGAGAAAGGAAACTCCAGTCGGAAGAAGAAGCGGAAGGCCGAGCCGGCTGCTCCTGGAGAGGCTCTGGCCGTGACTCAGGGCAAATTCAAAGGGAAGCCCAAAGGATCTTGGAACCCCAAGAAGGTAAAGGATAAGGAAGGTAATGACGTGATGGATTTACCGTGTCATATCCACACAAAGAAAGACGAAGAGGGTAACTTCATCTACCCAAAGCATACCACTCGCCAGTGCCGGCTCTTAATCCAGTAGTTTCAAAGAAAACAGCCGAAGGACAAAGAGAAGGAGTCGGACAAGGCCGAGGACAAGGAAGACAGTGATGGAGAGTACCCTCATGTCAACTCCACTCTGATGATCTTTGCTGATGTAGAGAGCAAAAGTCAACTGAAAGTAATCAACCGTGAGGTCAATATGGTCGCCCCGGTGACACCAAGCTATCTGAGATGGTCGCAAACTCCCATTACTTTCGACCAGTCTGATCACCCTACTCACATTGCCACCCCTGGGAGGCAAGCGCTGGTGGTCGACCCAGTCGTTGAAGGCACTTGACTGACAAAGGTATTGATGGATGGCGGCAGTGGATTGAATATACTGTATGCAGAGACGCTCAAGGGAATGGGCATTCCGATGTCTAGGCTCAGTTCCAGCAACATGAGTTTTCACAGAGTCATCCCTGGAAAGAAGGCTGAGTCACTCGGCCAAATAGCTCTGGATGTAGTGTTCGGCGACTCGAAGCATTTCCGCAAAGAGAAGCTGACATTTGAAGTCGTGGATTTCCGAAGCGCCTACCACGCTATTTTGGGAAGACCAGCCTATGCCCGCTTCATGGCTCGACCATGTTATGTGTACCTCAAATTAAAAATGACTGGCCCCAAAGGCGTGATCACTATCACTGGCAGCCGGAAGAAGGCAGAAGAGTGTTTCCAGAAAGGCTCAAAGATTGCGGATGACTAGATAACAGTGGTAGAGCTGGAGGAATACAAGAAGAATGCAGATCCGAGTGATTTGCTGCGGGCCAAGAAGCCTGCCACAGAGTCAGCATTTCAGTCGTCTGGGAAGACGAAGCCAGTTCGTATCCACCCGACCGACCCCAATGCAGCACCGACCCATATTTCCACAACACTCGACTCTAAATAGGAAGAAGCGCTCATCCAGTTCCTCCGTGAGAACTGGGACATCTTTGCATGGAAGCCAGCTGACATGCCGGGTGTTCCCAGGGGGCTGGCTGAGCATCACCTTAGAGTCGACTCAAAAGAGAAACCTGTTAAAGAACATCTTCGACGGTCCGCCATTCAGAAGAAAAAAACCATTAGCGAGGAGGTGGCTCGACTCCTTGCAGCAGAGTTTATCCGAGAGATATACCACTCCGAGTGGCTTGCCAATGTTGTCATGGTTCCCAAGAAGGACAACTCACTTCGCATGTGCATTGATTTCAAACATATCAATTGGGCCTGCCCAAAAGATCATTTTCCTCTCCCTCGCATCGACCAAATTGTCGACTCGACCGCAGGGTGCGAGAGATTGTCTTTTTTAGACGCTTATTCCGGGTATCATCAGATCCGTCTGTATGGACCTGACGAAATCAAAACAGCTTTCATCACTCCATTCGGGTGCTTTTGCTATATCACCATGCCATTCGGCCTCAAGAATGTCGGAGCCACGTTCATGAGAATGATTCAAAAGTGTTTACTCACTCAAATCAGTCGGAATGTGGAAGCGTACATGGATGATATCGTGGTCAAGTCGCGAAAGGGTTCAGACCTATTGACTGATCTAACTGAAACATTTGCCAATCTCAGAAGGTATGATATCAAGCTCAATCCATCGAAGTGCACATTCGGAGTACCTGGCGGAAAGTTACTCGGTTTTCTCGTTTCAGAACGAGGAATCGATGCTAACCCAGAAAAAGTTGGCACCATACTTCGAATGAAACGCCCTGTGCGTGTGCACGACGTCCAGAAGCTTACTGGATGCTTGGCCGCGTTAAGTCGATTCATCTCTCGCCTCGGTGAAAAGGCATTGCCCCTTTACCGACTGATGAAGAAGGCAGACAAGTTCGAGTGGACTCCAGAAGCTGATGCAGCGTTTGCCGAGTTAAAAACTCTGCTCTCCACCCAGCCGGTGCTTGCTGCTCCAATCAGCAAAGAGCCTTTGTTGCTTTATATTGCAGCCACATGACAAGTCGTTAGTACAGTACTTACAGTCGAGCGGGAAGAAGAAGGGAAAGCCTTCAAAGTTCAGCGCCCAGTGTATTATCTCTCTGAAGTTTTGACCCCATCGAAGCAAAGATATCCTCATTATCAGAAGCTTGTATATGGGATCTACATGACCATGAAGAAGGTTGCTCATTATTTCTCTGATCATGACATTACAGTCGTCAGCGATGCACCATTGTCAGAGATTCTGCACAACAGAGATGCAACTGGTCGAGTGGCTAAATGGGCGATTGAACTCCTTCCCCTTGATGTCAAATTCGAGGCAAAGAAAGCCATTAAGTCCCAGGCTATAGCAGATTTCCTTGCCGAGTGGATTGAGCAACAGCAGCCGACTCAAGTTCACTCGGAGCATTGGACCATGTTCTTTGATGGATCTAAGATGTTAAATGGTTCTGGTGCTGGGGTTGTTTTGGTTTCCCCCCGAGGAGATAAACTCAGATATGTGCTCCAAATCCACTTTGATTCCTCCAACAATGAAGCAGAATATGAAGCACTCTTGTATGGGTTGCGCATGGCCATTTCACTCGGCGTCCGTCGCCTTATGGTCTATGGCGACTCAGATTTGGTGGTCAATCAGGTGATAAAGGAGTGGGACGTTAGAAGCCCAGCCATGACTGGATACTGCAATGCAGTGAGGAAGCTCGAAAAGAAGTTCGAAGGGTTAGAGCTCCACCACATACCCCGACTGAAAAATCAAGCAGCTGATGATTTGGCGAATATAGGATCCAAGAGAGAAGTCATCCCCAGTGATGTGTTCTTGGAACATATCCACACTCCATCAGTCGTAGAAGATCCTTTTACCGACGAAGCTCCGCAACCTAAGAGTGTTACGGATCCGACTGAGGTTGAAGTCCCAGCAGTGGTCGACCTGATCATGGAAGTTTTAGTGATCACTCCCGATTGGACAGTACCATATATCGCGTATATCTTGAGGAAAGAACTCCCGGAGGACGAAGAAGAGGCTCGACAGATCGTCCACCGATCTAAGGCCTTTACCGTGATAAGGGGATAGCTGTACAGAGAAAGCGCGACTGGAGTTGGTCAGAAATGCATAACACCGGAGGAAGGTCGAATAATCCTTGATGACATCCACTCGGGGACCTGTGGCCATCATGCGTCCTCTCGGACCATCGTGGCCAAAGCATACCGAGCCGGATTTTATTGGCCAGGAGCGAATGAAATGGCGAAGGAGATAGTCGACAAGTGCGAGGGATGTCAATTTTACTCCAATATGTCACACAAGCCCGCGTCAGCTTTGAAGACTATACCACTCGTCTGGCCCTTTGCAGTATGGGGTTTGGATATGGTCGGTCCTTTGAGAACAGGCAGAAGCGGTTTTACCCATGTGCTGGTAGCAGTCGACAAGTTCACCAAGTGGATCGAAGCTAGACCCATCAAGAACCTCGATGCCGGTACTGCTGTCAGCTTCATCAGAGAATTGATATTCAGATATGGAGTCCCGCACAGCATCATCACTGACAACGGGTCAAACTTCGATTCCAAAGAGTTCAGAGCTTTCTGCACGTCTCAAGGCACACGAGTCGACTATGCTTGAGTCGCTCATCCACAGTCGAATGGACAGGCAGAACAAGCCAATGATTTGATTCTCAAAGGGTTGAAACCCCGTTTGATGCGTGATCTTAAGCATGCAGCTAGTGCATGGGTCGACGAACTTCCCTCGGTGCTTTGGGGGTTAAGGACCATGCCCAACCGGTCGACTGGAAGAACTCCATTCTTCTTGGTCTACGGAGCTGAAGTAGTCTTGCCGAGCGACCTTCTCCACAATGCTCCCCGGGTCGAGCTCTACACCGAAGCTGAAGCAGAACAAGCGCGGCAGGATGCAGTCGACCTTTTAGAGGAAGAAAGGGAGATGGCTCTGATCAGATCGACCATTTACCAACAAGACTTGTGTCGCTTCCACACCAAAAACGTGAAGAGTCAAGCCTTCCAGGAAGGAGATTTAGTTCTCCAAGTGGATCAGTAGAAACCACACAAGCTTGCTCCTTCTTGGGAAGGTCCCTTCATCGTCACCAAGGTTCTCCACAATGGAGCATACTGTCTTTACAATGTCGAGCATCAGATTGACGAGCCCTGAGCTTGGAATGCGGAGCTTCTCCGCCCTTTTACACTTAAGTATTCACTCGGATGAGTTGTAATAAAAGTACTTCTGTAGTTTATTTATCAAAGACAAGAGCTTTATAATTTTCCCAGTAATCGTTATTTCTTTTGTCCACACAAAACAATCCCCCAGTGGGTGGCTTGGCTGTGAATCCGATTCGCCCAAGTCTGTAAAAAAAATCCTAACCGAGTGGTGAGCCAGTCTCCCACACGGAGGCTTAGCTGCGAAATCCGTTTCTCCTAAGATAAACAAAATCCTACCGAGTGGTAAGCCAGCCTTCCACTCGGAGGCTTAGCTGCAGTCCAAGTACTCGCCTAAGATAAACAAAATCCTACCGAGTGGTAAGCCAGCCTTCCACTTGGAGGCTTAGCTGCAGTCCAAGTACTCGCCTAAGATAAACAAAATCCTGTCGAGTGGTAAGCCAGCCTTCCACTCGGAGGCTTAGCTGCAGTCCAAGTACTCGCCTAAGATAAACAAAAATCCTACCGAGTGGTAAGCCAGCCTTCCACTCGGAGGCTTAGCTGCAGCACTGCGCTCGCCTAAGTACAAATACAACATGCGCTTTGCAAGGAGGACGAGGTGCAGGTCGACTGCTACCCTCTCCTTCTGAGCTACGCCACAAACACAACGTGCACTCTGCAAGGAGGACGAGGTGCAGGTCGACTGCTACCCTCTCCTTCTGAGCTACGCCACAAACACAACGTGCGCTTTGCAAGGAGGACGAGGTGCAGGTCGACTGCTACCCTCTCCTTCCGAGCTACGCCACCAATACAAAATCCTACCGAGTGGAGAGCAGACCTCCCACTCGGGGGCTTAGCTGCAGCTCAGTGCTCGCCTAAGTTCTTGAAAATCCTACCGAGTGGAGAGCAGACCTCCCACTCAGGGGCTTAGCTGCAGCTCAGTGCTTGCCTAAGTTCTTGAAAATCCTACCGAGTGGAGAGCAAACCTCCCACTCGGAGGCTTAGCTGCAGCCTAGTGCTCGCCTAAGTATCTAAAAATCCTACCGAGTGGAGAGCAAACC